>NW_021680582.1:90230-107379 GCF_001412515.2 Diachasma alloeum
GGGGGGGGGGGGGTCATTCAAAATTTTTCCACAATTTTATTCATTTAAGTAAAATAAATTTCATTTAATTCATGGCAAATCAGTGTTTTTTCACAATTTGTAAAAAATTATCTCTTTTTAAAAGCATTCCTTTTTTATTAATAAATCATTTATATTCTTTAAACGTTCAAAAATCAATTTTGAAAATCATTCAAATTTGGAATTGTTAATATTGAAAAAAACTTATTTTATTCATTAATTAATTTATTTCTTAATTAATTTCACAATTCGTAAACAAAACATTTTTTCCAAGCGTTCCCTTTTTATCAAAAAGAATTCACATTCCTCGAACTTCCACAAATTAATTTTAAAAATTACAAAAAATCTGGGATTTTCAAAATATAAAATAAACAATTTTTGGAAAAATTGAAAAAGTTCAAAAATTCGTTAGACTTAAAAAAAAATTTCAATGTGAAAATGAATTGTTTATGAATTTAATTCAAGAATTAAATTTAGATCTTTACAGTTTAATTATAAAACCATTGAACTTGTGAAATATTGGCCAGGAATTCAACGAAAAAAAAAGGTCAAAGTACCGGATCAATGTTGCCATCAACTGTAACACAGTCCATTTGTATAAAAAAAAAAAAACCGAGTTACATAAGAAAAGGCGCAGTAACCCGAGTTATCGATCACTCGGATGCTTGATTGTTGTAAATTTCGTAATGATGATGATCAGAGTGAGTTGAAATGACGAACCGTGGTGAAAGAAGGGAGACGGCTTTGGGGTCGAGATGTACAATTATTATCACTCGGTTTCACGTATTACGCGTATTTCTATGTGCCATTATCTACTTATCAGTACACGATGGGTCGACGAGGGGTCGCATCAATTCCGTCTACGGTTTTGGTTCTGAATAACGGATTATAACGTTTTTCCTTTCTATATCGGGTGAGTTATCACAATTGGAATTATTAATCGATAGTTGTGGAATTGTGTTGGTTGTGGATGCGTTTCAGCCTGCACGTGGGGTTTTCCTCGTTCGCTGTTTCATAATTTAATTCGCATAATCAGACAATGAGAGACGATAGATTGGAAAATTCTGGGAACAATAAAAATGTTTTGAGAATATTTTCCGGGTTGAGAAGGAAAATAATTATTTTTGTCATCATAGATGGAATTATCAAATTGTATTATGAGACTGAATGAAAAAAATGTCAGATAATTTAATTATTTTCATTGCGCACAATAGATTTTTTTTGTGGAAAAAAATAAGAGAAATTCCTATCACACCGACAATGACTGGATTTCCTTAATTGCTCGAGCTCCCCTGAGCGAATAAGAATGGAGAAATATCTCATTATTTTCACTGATTGAGAGTGAACTTCAGACACTGGTAATTGTAAATTGTACTCGCACCCCCGGCAGTCGTAATTCATATGCTAATTACGTGATAACTAAATGCTTCAACAATGTGTATCAGTCGGTGATAGCGATGAGGCGCCAGGGGATCGCTGAAAATCGCGTAATTGTTTATGGATTTGTTAATTGAAATTGAACCGGATATGGAGATTAGTTGACTTTAAAAAAAAAAGGGAGAGGAAATGGAGGGACTGTGACAGACATATTTACAGGATGAACTGTATTTTCGAAAGACTTCCAGATGCTGTGGCTCGCTGTAACGCGAGTGTATTAAGGGAAAGGAAAACATTTGGGGTAACAAAGAGGAAATTTGAGGTTGAAACAGTCGGCAATATTCAACTGTCTGGAGGATGTGTTAATTTAACTTTTTGATGGGTGCAATTTTGAATGACATGTTCATAATTTCTGGATATTTGGGTGTATTTATGATAATTTAAGACATTTTTTCTACGTGATAATTAAAATAGAGATGAGATGTTACGGGAAAAAATGGAAATTTTCTGATTTCACTGAATATTAAATGACATTTCGAATTCAATAAATTACCAAATTTTTGAAATTTTAGAGAGGATTTTAACGAAAGATGAAAATTCGTAAATTTTCAGCTGAATTTTCAATTAATTTGAAAATTTATCAATATATTCACCCGAATTTTCCTAATTTGTATTTATTTTCATGGAATAACTAAACTAAAATTTATGATTTATATTGACTTTTTCATAAAACTAGATTTTTAATGATTAAATTCCTTGAAATTTCAGTGGAAATGTCTTGATAAAAATTTTCAAAAATTCTACCGAAAATTTCGTCCAATTTTTAACAGCTATGATTTTCAATTTCTCAATATCTCAATTCAATACACCATTTTTCATAGTAAATTCGCTCACCACATAAGCACTAGAAAAAATGAGCCACTATTCGCCCGTGAATTATTGATACAAATAATCAGTATTTTGTAACTTCAAAACGTGTACACAGTGAATACGATAAAGTTACGTTTCCTCCCCTCTCCCTCCCGTCTGGACTACTAATCTCCATTCATTCGGTGTTAGCTTATTCATTGACGAGACCGAGAACAACGGCGTTTTGTTGAGAAATTCCCCTTCTTCATATCTCGCCTCTCTACGAAATGCGTTTCCGTGGGGCGCGCTCTCTTTCTCAGATCGACGCGCAGTTGAGGATGTTGAGGAAGAATAAAAAACTCAAATCAAACACGAAAAAAATAAAATAAAACAGGCGGAGGAGAGAGAAACGGCCAGAGTATCTCGAGAATAAGAAACATTGTTCGTATCACGCAATCTGGCTCGTGTATTTATGTCTGCGTGTCTCTCTGAGTTGAAGAGAAGAAAAAAAAATGTGAATGCAAAATTATTGGGACTCTGGGGTAATGTGTATGTGCGGAATATTGTTACTCTTATCGAAATATGACTGTTGTGAATTGTAAAACATGAAATGGCATTGTGTACACTCGGGGCGTAACGGATTTGGAATGAATGTAAAGAGACACGCGTAGTCTCTCTGTACAATTCATCGAGTAAAGGTCGAACATCCCGGTTACATTTACTCGCGGTGAGATAATGTATCGTTGAAAGAAATGTTATGGCTATATATTAAAGGCCTCGCGCGTTATCACACGCTGGATAATCCGGATTACATTGTAATTTTAGGAGTTACTGGGGAATTTTGACGGGATGAATGCTGCTTTGGGGTTTTAGGTTTATTGATGTATTAAAATTTGAGGGATTTATTGGGATCTTTTGATGACGAAGTCAGACATTTTTCGGGCATTTTTACAAGACACTTTATTATTATTGGTAAATTTCTTGATCTAAAGTACTAAAATTGTCTAAAATTTGAAGTGCAGACAAAGTCTCTTAATTTAAGACACTCGTAATTATTGTTACAAAAATTAGTCTTATGTCTTAAGTCAGATGTTTTTCAATTCATTTTGTCATTCACTAAAAATGTCTGAAGAATTGACAAAAATGTCTTAATTTGAGACAGACATGAGAAAATTTCTCACTATTCAAAATCGCAATGATTTAAACCTCAAGTGTCTTAAAATCAGACATTTTTCCTGTCCGAAAACAAGACAGTTGACTGGGTAGACATTATCTGCTACATCATCCAATTCAAGTCATCAAAACATTCACGTTGCGACAAGTGACTTAATTTAAGACACTAGTCATTAGTGCCCCAAAAATTAATGTTTTAACGCCGCCCTAATTTAATATTTCAGCCAAAAAATCTCCCAATGCCTTAAAAAAACAGTAAAATCATCTTTTGTAATTGACGACGAAGTTATCTTGATCTGAGCCTTTGACTTCGTATTCTCACTTCTCGTATGAGCTCTCAGTTTTATTGTCCCGAGACAGAAAAAAAAATCTACCCGAGCCATCGACACTCGGCTTTGTTTATTCCACCAGAAAATTTATGTTCCTCCTCGGCATTGTGATCCACTTGAGGCCTGCAACACACCGCCTGGCACTTACTTTGTGCCACGTTTCGCGTCTCCGCGCTCACGCTGACGTCAATCCCTACTCGTCCCTTGTTATATTATGACTTTCATGATCAAATGACAATGTATCCGGAGGTAACACCGGAATGAGAGAATAACTTTTCACTTGAAAACTCAACCGACACGATACTATGATGATTACATTATAATAATTTTACGGAAACAGTGGTACAAATTTATTGAATAAACAATGAATAAAACATTTGTCATTAATAAATGTTTTTTTTTTATATTGGGAGTTCAGGGTCGTTCTCTTGCGTTTTAACAACTGTTTTCAAGTACATGAAGCCCTGTTGTTGGGATGTACTTTTGTGAGTCAAATGATCCTATTTGATCTTATCGTTTTGAGGAATGAAAGAATTTCGTGCATTATTCAATGGTCATAGAGTCACTGTGCACACCCATTGTTTCAATTATCACATTTTTCGGATTGGTGGAATATCGAAATGTAATAATTTTGGAGAATAGGAATAGTCGAAGGTTGAGAATGAAGTGTCGAATGTTTTAAAAACAGACGTTTGACACACATTTTCAAATTGTGTGAAGAGGGTGAATAGGGCGGAAGGGGATGTTAATTAATTTAAAAAATATTGTCATTGTAGGATTAGAGGAGCGTAAAAATCGTAAATATCTTTCGCTGAAAATTTGATGAAATTCCAATTTTTTTAGAAACGGAAAAAACGAGAATTTCCCAAGTTGATCGCATTTTTAATAAAAATATAAATATTTAGTATTAAATTACGATGAATTTCCAATTAATTGCAGAATTAATTGAATTTAATGGAATAATTGATCTCAAATTGACAGTTTCCATGCATTTTTCCGTGAAATTTTGAATTTTCAGTAATTTTTAAAAAATTCATTGGAACTGTGACAAAAAGTTTAGCCAAACTTCTTTACAATGCAAAAATAATTCGTTATTTCCGTACAATACACCCGACGACAGAAAAAGATTGAGTGTTTGTAAAAACAAATGAGACATCATCGATTAGAAGCCCAAGACACCGTTTTTTTTTTCTCCCCTTTCTCCGAATCACGAGACACGTGTAACGTAAATCCCCAAATCTCTAGCTTTCTATTACTGGCACAATGGTAAGATGTTTTTTGAGGGACCAGGGGGCATCTGTTCGAGCTCAAGTAGCGCGGCCAACAGAGCCATTGAGCATAGGGTGTCTCGTAAACGATGCCCTGACTTCCGTCACACGACTCTCCCACAATCTCAGTCTGTGAGAAAAAAAAAATTCAAAATATTTCTCCACCCCCACGGGATTTAATCTCCCCTGCTTTTTGTTTTTGAAGATGTGTGTGTATTTTTTCTTCCTCCTCGCGCTAGAGGAAAACGACAAGTGGAAAAGACGGATGCACAAGCGCTACTGTCGCTCAGAGAAAGCCATATCGTTAGTATTCTTCATAGGAGGTGGCGTGGGATATGCTCTACATAATGGAGTCCCGGGTAGAGTCACTTCTTTTGATGCCGCCTCGACCGATCCTCTTGTTTATGTATGAACCGAGTAACACGGACCACACCCACCCCACAACGCGCCACCGTCTGGCTAGCACATCTCGCGGACTTCATCCAACCATTGTGGATTATTATTTTCACGGAATTGCTCGAGGATTTCGACAAATTGAGAGTTATGAGACGAGAAGAGGGTCTCGTTTAAGAGACTAGTGACTAGTCTCGCGAAAATGAAATGTTTAAGTTCGTTCAGTACAATGTCTCGGAAGGGGAGACTAAAGTCTCTTGATTTAAGATCCTAGGTATCATCGTCACGAAAAATTGTGTCTCAATTCAAGACCGCAAGAACGGAAGTCTCATGTTTCTTAAAATCAGTCATTTCCACCACTGTGGATTATTATTTTCACAGAATTGCTCGAGGATTTCGACAAGTTGAGAGTTATGAGATGAGAAGAGGGTCTCGTTCAAGAGACTAGTGACTAGTCTCGCGAAAATGAAATGTTTAAGTTCGTTCAGTACAATGTCTCGGAAGGGGAGACTAAAGTCTCTTAATTTAAGATCCTAGGTATCATCGTCACAAAAATTTGTGTCTCAATTCAAGACCCCAAGAACGGAAGTCTCATGTTTCTTAAAATCAGACATTTCCACCACTGTGGATTATTATTTTCACGGAATTGCTCGAGGGTTTCGACAAGTTGAGAGTTATGAGATGAGAAAAGGGTCTCGTTTAAGAGACTAGTGACTATTGCGAAAATGAAGGGTTTGAATTCGTTAAGTACAATGTCTCGGAAATGAAGACTAAGAGTAAGAATGGAAGTCTCATAAAATGAGACATTATACCTGTCTGAAGACAAGACACTTCTCTAGGCAAACATTTTCTAATTCGAGTCATCAAATTTAAGACATGCATGTTGCCACTATTTTGAATTGAAGATAATTGATGATCATTCAGCTATTTGTCAATTGCAATGGTCTCACCATGCGGAGACGTCAACCCCATTATAAAGTCTTTTAATTTAAGACAGTAATTAAGACAGTAGATACACTATTGAAAACACTTGATGATCATTGTCAAATTCTTCTATTTAAATAATTAAAAATGTCTTGAATTCTGGTACAAATGTCTCGGAATTGGAGACCAAAGTGTCTTAATTTATGACCCTAGTTATGATTATTGCAAAGATTAGTGTCTTAAAGTCATAAATTTTTCGTTAATTTCCCCACTGCAGAAGTCATTTAATGATCATTGTCAAATCTCTACTCTATCCCACCATTCTGGGCTGTTATGCCCACGAAATTTCTCGAGGAGTTCGACAAATTGGGAGTTATTCGAGGGTGGTGAGTGAGACTTGGGTGGATTTATCGACTTCTTGTTCCTCGAAATGAAGAGCAAAAGAAAATGAAACATCCCCCAGGAAGACAGAGACTGATGAATGACTTGAGCCAGGACGAGGAGTTACATATCAGATTTCACGGAGTTTACATGCCAGAATTCTTGGACGTTGGCAGCACGACAGATGGCGAGGCGAGATGACAAGCTGAAACGTTTTCTTTTCCACTCTGTTTTCAATATGAGACAAAAGAAGTGGCGACTAGAAATTTTGGGCGAGTCCAGTGGGTTTTTCATCTCTTCAAAATCGAAGCTTAAGTTCATATGAGCTATTTTATTTCATTAGAATCAAAAAGTTAATGATGAAAATAATAGATGATGATAAATTAATGATTCATCTAGCCAACTATCAATTAATTATTGAGTAAATAATTAATCAATTCACTGAATCAAGGAATAAATCGTTAAATTAATTGTTGAATTTAAGGAATTGCTTGCAATGCTTGTTAATAATTTATGGAATACACTGAGAAATAATTAATTAATTAACTTTTACTTGAGGGAAATTAACCAACTTGACAGAAGGAAATTTAATATCTTTCACAAAAATTAAATTTTTGTCGTGATCATCAGAAATATTAGTTCGAAGAATTCGAACTTCTGGCAGGAAAAAATATTTTGTCCCCTCGAAATTGTTTTATTTTCCAAATAACAGAATTTTCGGGAGAACAAATTTTTTCTCTCAGTGGACTGATAACAATTTTGGAACCTTCATTGTTGGACGTATCCATTGAAATCTCGAATGCAGAAAAATCAGTTTTACTAACGAGCGAATCGATTAATAAGGGGGCAGTGAAGCCAGTGAATATCATATTAATTCGCACCCCAGGAAATCACGCGCCTGATTAATCCCTGTCCTCGATTACCACGAGACGCACAACATCGAAATCGTGGGCCCTTGCACAGGGAAGCGTGACCAAGGTCGATATATCATTTTCCTTCTCCAAAAATTACTCCAGACACCGAAATCTAAATTACATCTCGTTTATCGTTAGCAACAGGTCGAGATGTTAATGCGACCCGACAGGAGGATTCAGGCCCTATTAACAATTCACAATATTTCAAAGCATTTTATCAACTCATGCGTTAGATTAAAACACTAAGATATGCATTTGTGACATTCGAGGTGTTTCTGTTTTTCTAAAAACCAGTAATTTTGGCAATTGTGATCTTGATTACTGAATGAATTTGATAACAATTGATTAAGTCGTCAAAAATGTTATGAATCCATGTCTTAATGAGATTAATGTCTTGAAAACTTTGATTAAAATCATGAAATTTTGTATTTTAATGAAAATTTAAGGAAATTACACATTTTTGAGCAGCAGAAGAACTAGAATTCTCCAACTTGTCAATTTTTTATAGCGAAATTCCTTGAAATTCCAGTATAATTATCATTTGAGAAAGATTTTTAAGAAGTGTAACGGAAATTTTAGTCAATTCCACAGGAAATTCAATGGGATTTTGTTTTTTTTAGCAGCAAAAAGACGAGAATTTTCAAATTTACTTGAATTTTCAAGCAAAAAATCCCAAAATATGCTGAATTTTTAATCAATTAGAAACTGAAGAGTCTGAATTTTCTTCATTTCTCTGCATTTCCTCTGCATGGAATAATTGAACGAAAATTCACAGATTCTATTGATTTTTTCATGGCATTTTGAATTTTTAAACATTACGAACACGGAGAGAAATATTCAATAAAAATTACGTATCTTTTCCATAATTCCGGAGCGAAATGTAATTGTAGGAAATTTTCAGGAACTGTCACGCAATTTTTCCGGAGCGTTCCGTAATTTTTATCTGAATCTCCTGTGAAAAATTACGATACCGTCACTTAAATTTTCTGAAAGTCGATTCCGTAATCGGTGAGTGAATTGTGAGTTCCGTAATTTTTACTGAACATTTCTCTCCGTGAAAAGTGTCTTGCCTGTCAAACATCTCATTTCATAACCCAAGAGCACTTCTCGCAGTGCTCTTCAAGTAAAAATCACTTCGTACATGACCAAAAAGTACTTAAATACCCCTAGATTCCTCTAAATCGAATTTTCCGCTAGTTTCAGCTCCATAATTTCGATATATATTTGAAAATCAGAGGGTTGTCCACTGTCTGGGGTACATGTGAGGGTGACAGAGACACTGAAACATGGAAAAAGGGAGGCGAGGGCCTTCTGGTCCGAATGTGGCTTTAAGAAGTGGAGGGCCATGTGTTCAGTGTCAAATTGCTTTGGCTAGTCTGGTGTGAGCGTACACAATATAAGCCGGCTTCTTCCTTTTCTCTGCCTCCGAGAACTACTCTAACGTACATAATTGTCCGGCGTGTCGTATTCACCAATAGTTCATTTCACTAGGAAATATCACTTGACAGAAATGCCTTTTGTCTAAATATGTTTTCAACATCTTCTAGGACGGTTTTATTTTAAAGAGTTTTGTTGGACTCGAAGACGTTTGAAACACAAGAGTTTTAGAGGAATGGAACAAAAGCGGTCGGCATCTGGAACGCGTTAAAGTGAACCAGAACCATGTGCCTTCATCGGTACATTTTTCTCCTTCTTTTTTTTTTCAACTTTTTTCCCTTTTTCTCTCTTGTTTCTATTTTTCTGGGCGCCTTTTTTTTATTCAAACGAGTGGTGGAGATAGAGGAGCACTTTGGGGGCATCCACGTGCGTTGAGCGTTATCCTCGTGTGTTCTCTCTGTTGCAGGGGAGGTGAGGAGGAAGAGCGAGATGCGTAACTGGCGTCCATACATCAAGAACAAAGCGGATGGCTAATGCGTGGAGTCGGGTATCTGGACGAGCACTTGGTGAGTGGATTGCGCATGGATAATTATTGGGGCGAAATATACTGTCTTGAGTTGAGAGATTTTTGGCAATGGGTTCTGGCTGAATGCTAAAATTTGGGATTTTTCTGCAGTTGAGGTTGTTGTTATTGCGATTTTAGAAACGATGAGAGATTTTTATTTATTTATTGTAAGGACGGTGCATTGTTAGAAAATAATGGAAATTTCAAGGAGGAATTTTGAGATGAGAGACATTGAGTTTCCTTTAAGAAGAAAAAAAATGACGGAATCGAAGAATAATGAATGAAACTGAAAATTCTATGAAATTATACGTTTTTGAATAGCAGAAAGACGAAACTTCTACAACTTACTTGAATTTTTAATCAAAACATGAATATTCAGTAGCAAATTATGCTGAATTTTCAATTAATTGGAAATTTAAGAATATATTTGCTTAATTTCTATTATTTGTCATGGAATAATTAATCTGAAATTCACAATTTCCTTAGATTTTTCCATGAAATTTTGAACTTTTAATGACGAAATTCCTTGGAATTCCACTCGGTCTATGTGATGAAAAATTTGAAGAAATTTGCCGGAAATTTTTGCCAAAAATTTTCAAACGTACAGTTTTGAATTTAAAAATTCCGTCTTCGACCATTCCATTTTCGACCCTAGTTTTTCCCCTGTTTGTTTCCAGAATGTTTTAAATCTCTTAAACTGCAGACATTTCGGTATTTTTTTATTTATTTATTTATTTATTCAGATACCTGCCTCTCAGGGAAATCCCTATGACAGGGGGGGGGGATACAAAGAATCTTTACAATCTGTTTGTTGTTGTTTGACGCTGATTAGTTCCCATACAATTTCACCTTATCTGCTAAACCAGTTTTAATTTCGGTATTTTAATAAAAACCTTCAATTCCAAAAAATAAAAAACGTCTTTCTCATCAAATATCTTGTGTTCAGCCAGGAAAAATGTCTGATCTTAAAGCCCTTGAGGTGAGACATTTTCCTCATCTTTGCAACAATTAGCTAGTGTCTTAATTAAAACATGCGCCGATACCTCCAATTAGGACAGCGTCGAGCCATTATTTTTTGCAGACTTCATTCTCTATTCAACATCAGAGACGACTCTCTGAACATTTCAATAGAATGAAGCGACTCAGGGTCAAATGTCCACTGTGATCTCATATTTTTTTCCCCCCCAACAGTTTTTACTCTCCTCTCTAAATACGGATATTATCCTTTACCTAACCGCGGGCAAAATACCTTATTATGCTAAGTTTATAGGTGAATAGTCACCGTCTTTATCACGTTAGCGACATCATACCCCGCGTTTTTTCAATTTCATCGCGTTTACCGTCTTATTATGTTTCTCTTGCCACTCGCCAATTTGAATTGAATAAATTAGACTTGATTTATTGGCAGTCACGTAATTAAATAAAACGATGCACTTGATCGGCTATTTTTATTATCCGTGAATTGCAAACGTTTGAAGACACCAGGGAAAAGTGTTCACCGAGGATAACGACAAGAGTTTATGGATTCAATGAACCTAAAAAGTCATTTGTGTTGTGCATAAGTCGACGGTTTTCTGTGATTAGAGGGATTCGGGTCACAATTTTATTATTTCACGAGTTGAGTAAAACAATAAAATCGGGGGTTTATGTCATTATTTATGAGAATGGAAATTGTATTTTATTTGTTGGTGTCTCTATGATGGATTAATTCACGACGCAGGTCACAAAAATGTGTCTTAATTGATCACTTCGTGAGAACAAAAATTTTGAGTGTTTGGAAAAAGACGTTCGATGGGATTCAATTTTTCACCATAAAAATCATTTCCAAATGTATTCATATTCAGAATTTTACCAGAAATTCATTTCATTCCTAAAAAAATCAGATTTCCGAAAGTTTAAACAATTTCAGTAATTTATTTATAAACAACGAAAGTTTAAAAAAAAGATAATTCTGTGCAAAATTAACTGGGATAAATCAAATCTTTTTTGAAAGTACGTATAGGTTCCAGAATTTTTCTCGATGCCATAAGAAAGTTATTTGAATAAATGATACGGGAAATTATGAGTTTCGGGAAAAATTCTATCGACTGAGGCTCACGTGTGGCAATAACGCCTTCACCGTGAGTGGCGCGCAATTCGAATGTCAATATAATCGCGGAGTATCATGGGAGAGATATAGGTTAGACCATGGAACTGAGAGAGAGAGAAAACACTCCGCAGGTTTACCAACTCGAAATAACCATAGGAATTATCCGTGCGGCATTGGCATATCTCTGATGGATTTTCATATTCTTTCAGTAATTAGAAAGACATCCAATAAAAATAATTCAACATTCACAAGTGATGGAAAAAAAATCAATCAGATGATAAAAACATTAATATTCAAAAAATGCTGAAATGCTCGTGTCATTAATGACTATTTGAATTGAACAATACATAAATTAATCGAGACGTGTATATTTTAAGAGCGAAGATTGAGAAACAATGTGACATGTCATTGTACAATTGCACAAAGTAGTTTATGTAACTTCAAACATAGACGGTGGCATTGTTGTTTGATTGCTTCCTGTCAAAAGAATAATGTCAAGCAATCCTCGCTTGTCCCTGTTGTAATTTTCAAATCAGTCTTGTGTTCACTGGTGCGCCTTTGGCGCTCATGTATCATGAGAAATGACAATGAATGTCGAATGGTTTTTTTTTTATTCAAGTGAGAATAAAACGGGAAAAATTTTCTCTCGAGATACAATTGAAATATTTAAAAGTGACAGGCGATGTATTTATGAGCGAGAATGGGCCGTCGGAACGGCTATTCGAGTCATAATGAGAGAAACGATGATTTGCTCTGACGTTATATGCAACACACAGTGGGTTTTAGTGTGTTCGAGTCACTTGATGTTGCACATGGTGGCTGCCGAACAGCTTTACTGCCACTATTATTCATCCACGGGCCACGAAATGTGCTAGGGACAAAGGGTAATTATCCGTGAATTTTGAGACAAAATTATTTTCAATTGACATACGGATAATTATCATTATTCACAGATGAGGAAGACTGCTTTGTCGGGCAGAGTGGAGAAATTGGTGTCATTCAATTTCAGAATTAATTATCATTCAGTAATTTTCCATTATTGAGTGGTTCGTTAAGGGTGGCTTAATGTAAGATGGTAATTATTATTTTTGCGGAGATTAGCGTCTTGAAAGCGTCTTAATTGGAGATATTGGACATGAAAAAAATTGTCTTACGATGAGACATTTTTCCTGATGGTCATTCAAATAATTGCTCATGGCAGTCGAGACAAAAGTGTCTCAATTACCTCATTAATTCATTTTTCTTAAATATGAGTGTCTCAATGTCTCGAAATCAAACATTTTTCCTGTCTGAATGTCAAAACCTAAAAAATGGCTTCATCGAAGTTCATTGTTTTTCGACTCAACACGAAGACAAAAGTTAGAGAAAAATTACCGAACACGTACAAAACTTTGAAATTTTTATCAACAACAAATTTACATGAAATTTAGCTCCATTTTGTCGCTGAAAAATCAGTTAACCTCTTGGAATATTCAATGAATTTCTAATTTCTCGGTCCATACGACAACGAAAATGATTGAAAATGATAAAAATACAGGCAATTATTTTCCGGAATTCTAAATTTATTGAAAATTCAATTGAATTTAATATTTAATTTTCGTAATGAAGTCTAAAATTCGAGCTGTCCTTGAAATATGAATGATAGCTCACCATGAAAAACTGAATTTTATTGAATTTTCAAGATGAATGGGAACTATGAATGGGAATAATGTGATCTTAAATCGAACTAAACCCCACAACATTGAGAATTCAATTGCAATTGTCACTGGAAATTAACGAATCGTAAAATCCTCCATGAACAGGTATTTTTTTCATTGAACTACATCTCGCGCCACGATTGCCATTCACCCAGTAAAATTCGCCACAATTTTCTGAGTAATTATTATCCGACGTTTCTCTCCGCGCAAAACTTGAAAATTACCTCTCGAGACCACGTTTCATCGATCCCAACTATGGGATCGATGAAACGGCGCGTATAGTTACGTCACACCCAAGATTTACAAAACATGTGGCGCGTAGTTATCAATCTCCCCGGCCACTTCGTACATCGTCCAACCTAACGTAGTCGATTTATACCATTGGGCCAGTCGTTGGAATTTTACGACTCGCTTCCCCAGATTGTATTCTAAATCCTGGAGCCACATACCACTCGACTCACTGCATGTGTGTTCAGTTCAGTCAGATGAGAAATGATGCAAATAAAAAATGAGAATCGAAGGAGTCTGGGCCAACGACAGAGACAAACATTTTTTTTTTTTTTTTTTTTTTTTTTTTTTTTTTTTTTTTTTTTTTTTTTTTTTTTTTTTTTTTTTTTTTTTTTTTTTTTTTTTTTTTTTTTTTTTTTTTTTTTTTTTTTTTTTTTTTTTTTTTTTTTTTTTTTTTTTTTTTTTTTTTTTTTTTTTTTTTTTTTTTTTTTTTTTTTTTTTTTTTTTTTTTTTTTTTTTTTTTTTTTTTTTTTTTTTTTTTTTTTTTTTTTTTTTTTTTTTTTTTTTTTTTTTTTTTTTTTTTTTTTTTTTTTTTTTTTTTTTTTTTTTTTTTTTTTTTTTTTTTTTTTTTTTTTTTTTTTTTTTTTTTTTTTTTTTTTTTTTTTTTTTTTTTTTTTTTTTTTTTTTTTTTTTTTTTTTTTTTTTTTTTTTTTTTTTTTTTTTTTTTTTTTTTTTTTTTTTTTTTTTTTTTTTTTTTTTTTTTTTTTTTTTTTTTTTTTTTTTTTTTTTTTTTTTTTTTTTTTTTTTTTTTTTTTTTTTTTTTTTTTTTTTTTTTTTTTTTTTTTTTTTTTTTTTTTTTTTTTTTTTTTTTTTTTTTTTTTTTTTTTTTTTTTTTTTTTTTTTTTTTTTTTTTTTTTTTTTTTTTTTTTTTTTTTTTTTTTTTTTTTTTTTTTTTTTTTTTTTTTTTTTTTTTTTTTTTTTTTTTTTTTTTTTTTTTTTTTTTTTTTTTTTTTTTTTTTTTTTTTTTTTTTTTTTTTTTTTTTTTTTTTTTTTTTTTTTTTTTTTTTTTTTTTTTTTTTTTTTTTTTTTTTTTTTTTTTTTTTTTTTTTTTTTTTTTTTTTTTTTTTTTTTTTTTTTTTTTTTTTTTTTTTTTTTTTTTTTTTTTTAATGAAGAAAGAGTAGGTCGCACGTATCAAACGCGCGGGGGTTACTGCAGCCTCTGTCTTCCCTCTCTCCATCACCCGGTCATTATTCTTTTTTACGATTCCTCCCGACTATTTTAAAACAACAGTCACTCTCCCCCTCTCAGGGACCTTAAAACAAACACTGAAACAGTGTCAGCCTCATAATCGTTTCATCCGAGAGACGAATCCGTCGCTTCGATAGTAAAAAAAATATACCGGCGTTTCTCATGAATGCCATCGTTTCATTGTGATTTTAATCGACCGGTGAATCATATCCGCTGGAGATTGTTTGACAAATAATGGGGTATCAAGGATTATGTGATATAAATAATTGAATAATACGGTATTAAAGAGAAAATAAAATTTCTGTTTATTTAAAAAATTATGAAATTGAAAAATTCAATGAAATGACTATTTTTTTGCAGTAGAAAGACACCAACTCCCTAACCTACTTGAATTTTCAAGCCAAATATGAATATTCAGTACTAAATTTCCCGAAATTTGCAATTCATCCAAAATTTAAAAATATATCCATCTGAATTTTCTTGATTTCCATTGATTTTGCCATAAAAATTCCTTGACATTTCAGTAAAACTACAATAACATAAAAATGTTGAAGAAATTTGTCAAAAATGTTACTTTAAAAATGCAAAAATTCCAAAATTTAAACTCAAATTTTTTCTCAAAATTACATAAAAAAATGAAAAATTGTCAATCATCAAAAAAAATTTATACCGTTTTGCCCCACTGAAAAAAAAAATCACAAACCTAATATCCGCGACAACTCCGGAAATACTACGAATAATTTTTTCCATTCAATTTCGCCTGGAAATTTCCTACCCCATCACCCCCATCATTCAGAACCCCCCCACATCTCATCGTGACGATCTCTCCCGCAATAACGACTCTCAACTTAATTATTTATAACCCAAGAAATAGAGAATACTCGAGGGAAGACAATATCCTAGGGTCACTGGGTCAACTGGTTGTCACCCTCATGCGCCCTGCGACCCTCCCGAATCCCCGGAAGTGCAACCCCACGTCAAAACACATGGCATTCTCCCCCTCCCCACGGCCAGCCCATCGCTGTGTCCCGGTTATAACGCACGAATTACCGCAACAATCCCTCCACAATCACTCAATACAATAACGACCGATGAACAACACGATTGACCCTATCTACATGATGAATTTCTCACAGACTCACCTGCCAATCGTGCTCATATCATCCTGCCCGCCGCCGATGCGGCCGTGATGATAAAACAATCGCCTTTGCTGCACTATTTTACCGATAAAACGAGTAAACACACCTCACAATTGCCAAAATCAATCACAAATATCGTCACCAAGTTTATCCCAATACTCCCTGATTTTTCGCAATCATCGGTCTTTAATTATAAAATCAAAAAAACTCGAGACAATTTCGCGTTTCGTGCTGTCACCACGATATTTCACTAGCTGTCGTGTAGTGGGGGGAATTCCCGGGGGGGGCCCGCCTCCAGGCCGGACTGCACTAATACCTGTTGTGGTTGTGCACTTATTTTTCTACTTCACACCTTGTTTTTTTTTTTTTACTTCAATTCCGACGGAAACCACCTGTCACCCCTTAATTTCAATCGATCCAATTCAGTGGGTACCGGGTGTTTTGATAACTGCAGTGTGATAATTCAGTCCATCAAAGAATACACGATTACAACCGGAACGACGGACAATTGTAATAATCACGGCGTGCTGAGCGTCGACAGACTGAAGGCGGCCGAGGGTCCGCGGGACGGTGAGTGTTTCGGCGCGGGCGCTGTATCACAACGGCGCGCACATCGTCGGGCGCCGCACCACCCCCGTTTCTTCATTTCAATATATTTACCATCCTTATTCAACCAACAACTGACTCCCTCCGCAAACAGCCACGCGACTTCCTCCGTTTTATCCCCCTCCCCGCCCTCCAGCCACTGTCCCTCTCCCTCCCGACCCTCCACCCACTATTTCCCAACCCAACAATGTCCCTACTCTTGTGAGAAATGCCTCTCACTCGGGCTCGGGTTGCTTCGGGTAGTTTCGTCTTGGTCTGATGTACAAAAGCCGACTAGCGACAACCGACTGACAACGGGACCGAGGAAACTGACGGCTCCAACGTTTACCACGCCCTTCACTCTGAGTTACCGCCTACTTTCGGGCCCTGCACCCACGCCGTGTGCGCGGCGGGGGGCGCAGGGGGGGGGCGCTGGGAATTCTATCCCCACCACCGGAGACTTGTTCCTTTATTGCTGGGTGAACCTATAGTCGTGGGGCTACGAGGATTCTCGATTTTTCGACGGCGCTGCGGATTCAAGGAAGCGAGCGGCATTCTTTTTTCGAGGGAATTTTCTTCCGGTTTTTTTTTTTT
>NW_021680582.1:107399-110579 GCF_001412515.2 Diachasma alloeum
GGGGGGGGGGGGGCAGTGGCTTTGGGATTCGTTTTTTGATGGTAATACGGTCTCGATGGAAAATGTTTGATGTGAGAACAACTGGTGGGTTGTTCGTTCGTTTAATTAAAGAATTATTACATTAAATCATTGAGGATATTGTTATATGATATACCGAGAAACCGTTCAAATAAAATTTTTATTTGAACATCTTTGAGCAGTTGAACATCTTTCTAAAACGATGAAACACCGCGGAATTGCCGGCAGGGATCGGAAAAAATTGCTACTCTAGTAAAATTAAAAGAAGTTTACTGTAGATTAGTTGAAGTTTTAGCGTAGATTAATTTTTACTTAAATTTGAGAATAATTTTTTATTTTCCATTATTATTGAAGAATTAATTATAAATATCGGAATTTGATTTTTTGATTAATCGAATAATCGTCATTTTTGCGAAGTTCAGTACTAATTTATGAAATATTTGACAAATTGAACAATTTGATTGATGATCAATTTAAGAATATCTAAGTATTTTGGCTATTTTTTTTTCAAGTGAAATGTATTTCTATTTTTGTAGTTGAACATTAGCACTTCCAGTTCAGCCCTATTTTGACTCTTGAACTGTGAGAAAACATTTTAAAAATTTGAAAAAAAATTAGTGAATTTAATTTGAAGAAAGATTAGTAAAATAATTAAAAAATTGCAATTTTTGCCAATCACGAGCATTTTCTAGAAATAATTTATAAACAATTAATTTTCCCCCATAAAAACCACTTGTTCGAAATCCTAACAAATTTAATCATATTCAGAATTTTCCCAGAAATCGATTTCATGTCTAAAAAAATTGTTTCCGAAATTTCAAAAAATTTCAATTATTTATTTGCAAACAACGAATGTTTAAAAAAATAATAATTCTTCGCAAAACGTGATTTGAATGACGCTGAATATCCACGATTTTTTTCAAATTTTTCTCACGCATTTAATTGACAAATTTGATGATCTAAAATGTTTCAATTTATAGTGTAGAAAAATGAAAAAACTTTGATTAATAATTAGTTTAATAACAGTTAAAAAATTGTAGTATACAGTCAACTAATTTTGAATGTAATAATTTGAAAATAATTTGAATTCTGCATTGTGACTCTGCCTGGCTCTGATTGCCGAAACCTGTTGGGACTGCGCATTGTGCACCTATTGTCTGATTCAAGCAAGACGGTGACTACTAACGTGGGCAACCCCCGCTATTCCAAACCGCCGGATCCAATGGGGGCCGCCCGAGGGTGGGAGGATGAATACCAGCTTCAACCGACCAATAAGGCTCCGAGCCACCTCCCGCGCAAATCACAATGCTCATTGTTATCGGTCTCTCCTCCGCCCACACCCCCGTTCTCCTCCAACTGGCGAGTGCTCCGGGCCTCTCTGTGCCCCCGCGAAACAACTGGTTACGCGCAGGTAAACCCACGTATATACCTCGCGGTATTCCACGCGCAAACGCCTCAAGAGGGCCATCTCCAGCCAAAAATCCGAATATTCGATATTGTTTTGGGGATAAATTCGGGAATTTCTCCTGAGATCCAAATAAAAAGGACTCCTTAAAGTAGCTCTACCCTTACGGTAAATTCAAAGATTATTGAAAACTGCAAAAAAATTGCAGAAAACTCGATTAGGTTCGAAATTCTAATTTTTTTCTCAATTTAATTATCGTTTTGGTTTTTCAAAGAAGAAATGGTTAAAAATCAGGATTTAATACAGTGTCTTATGTGAAAATCAACATTTCCATTGTAATCCAAGATTAAAATCTGATTTTTTTTTTCATTAGATGTGAAAAAATCACCGATTTTTTTGACACCTCATAAAAAATAATCCACCGTTTTGCAAACAAGTTTTATTCTTTATTTATAAGAGGTAAATGTTTGGAAAAATATCAATACTTTGCGAAATTTAATTTAGACAATACTGACGGGGTATGAATTTTTAGCCGAAGTGGTAAAACGGTTCAAATCGACTTATTTCCCAGTTGAGTTTTTGAGAAATATTTCCGAATCTAAGGGAGATAACGAAATTTTCGTAATTACATTTGTTGTAGTTCTCAATCGGCTCTGCAAAAAAGGTTATAACAAAAATATTGCTATCTCCCTTAGATTCCGAGATATTCAATGAAAACTGGTCAATACTCAAAATCGAGTTGCGAATTAAGCTCACAGAATTGCGAATTAAGCTCCACCTATTCCTCAACCATAAAAAACTGTCTGTGCCCGTAAATTCGGGCCAGCGCGAAAATACTCTTTAACAAATGATGCCACTCGTCAATGTGCCATACAAATTCCTCCCGATTTTTCCAGCCATAATGCCAGCTGATGCTAATGGCTGACGGGGTATGAATTTTTAGCCGAAGTGGTAAAACGGTTCAAGTCGACTTATTTCCCAATTGAGTTTTTGAGAAATATTTCCGAATCTAAGGGAGATAACGAAATTTTCGTAATTACATTTGTTGTAGTTCTCAATCGGCTCTGCAAAAAAGGTTATAACAAAAATATTGCTATCTCCCTTAGATTCCGAGATATTCAATGAAAACTGGTCAATACTCAAAATCGAGTTGCGAATTAAGCTCACAGAATTGCGAATTAAGCTCCACCTATTCCTCAACCATAAAAAACTGTCTGTGCCCGTAAATTCGGGCCAGCGCGAAAATACTCTTTAACAAATGATGCCACTCGTCAATGTGCCATACAAATTCCTCCCGATTTTTCCAGCCATAATGCCAGCTGATGCTAGTGGCTGTCGATTTTGGCTGCCGAAGAATGTCCCCATCCCCATGTGTCTCAAATACATCGAGAATACCTTGCATTACGCATCCGTTGGCACACAATTTTTCTTCTCCAGGGGCTTTTGACGTCAGTTGTCGGTACCACCGACTGTTCCCTAGAACTATAAAGAGAGCACCCGCCAAGGATTTCTATATCTATATCACCGGAGAATGAGAAAATGAGAGAGCCCGGGCACTGTCTATCCACCTAGTTTATGCTGCAAGCGCTACCTTGTCTCTGTACATACACCACTGCAGGTAGACTGTGTTGCCCGACCCCCACCCCACCCCCGCCCCCTTTTGATACACTGTCAGAGTTAAGAGAAACGGACGAGAATGGCGGCGGTGCGCATCCCTTTCATGTCTTCCGTAAACCTTCCTTGTGCCCCCCTCCCCC
>NW_021680582.1:110646-122601 GCF_001412515.2 Diachasma alloeum
CAGCTTCTTTCAGCCCCCACTAGTGTCCCAGTCTCTATCTTTACAATTTTCAAACCCCTCTTTGTGATGCTCTTTATCAAAATTAATATTGGAGTGAAAATAAACGCGTGGAAATTGGGCAATACTTGAAATATGGCGGTAGCTCCATGCGCACCTGCTTCCAGCGGTGGTGTTATTTTGGTGGGATTGGATTTGTCCAGAATGTATTTTGATGTGTTTGAGTGCCGGTCGATTTCAACGGCCTTCGGGGCCGCGTATATACGCCGAGTGGGAAAATAGTGTTTGGATTGGAGGAGGAATTTTTGCGGGGGAATTTGAGAAATGAGGAGTCGGTTTGGTGGGGCTTTGAGGCGGGAAGAGGTCTCTGCGCGGAGATGCTCGAGATTAGGCACTGGGAGTTTGGATGGTGAGACTTTTTTTTTTCATTTCTGCAGGGAGAAACAAGTTGTTATTGTTATTGGGAGAATTTTATTGGGTGTCCTGGAGTAACATCCTCTCTAAGGATGAACATTTGGGGTTTTAGAATGATTTACATTTATTGTCATGTTCAAAAACGTAGAGGATCATAATGCAACAGTAGTCATATTGATTACGAGGTCTACAAGAAAATGAAAAATGAAAGAGGAAACATTCAGACATTCGTTTTTGCATCCACAGATGTATTTTTTTTACCGAATAAAATTCATTGAATTATTCATCGTTCCACGATTACCTTTCGTACACTGAGAGAAAAATGTCAAAGTTCTCAAACAAGTCTTACTTGGGCCAAGAAAATAGTTCTTTGAAAATTATCAAAAAAGGATTTTTTTGGGCGAAACATGCGGAGAGTGCGCCGGAATGAAAAATTTTTGTCGCAAAAATAGATTTAGTAGTTGAAAAAAAATTGCATTCTCTGTATACACGCAAGAAATGTCATCAAAAGGCACCGTCTGGTGTGAATTATCCGCTTCTTGAGCCAAATATTTCATTGCTGTCGAAAGCAGAACAATTATTCATGTTTGAGACTTTCAAATTCGAACCGAACAGATTCTTTTTTGGCAATTTTCAACTAGCGATTTTGTTGGCCCAAACAAGACTTGTTTGACGTGTTTGTTTTTCTCTCAGTGTACACTAAAATTACCCTAAAATACCCCTAAAATAATGAATTACTAATGCCAAAATTCCTCGAAATGTCTGTCAAATTCCCCAAATTAGAAATTTCCCGTGTAACGACTTCAAACTAACAAATACTCCTGAATACTTCAATGAATCTGACGCAAATACTATTCCATCTCTGCAATTCTGTTCATGTCGTACAATCCATTAAAATGCACCTGCAAAATATGTTTGATGTTTTCTTCGTCTTATCATTGATGTAGAGTCTTTAATAGCGCCGTCTGCTTTTTGTCCACTTGCCACCAACGACCCCCCCCCCCCCCCCCCCCCCCCCCCCCCCCCCCCCCCCCNCTAGTTCCACAACGTCAATGCAGCAGAGTGTCAGGCGTAAAACACAAATAAAATAAAAATCCTGATAAAAAATGTCTGTCTCTCGGTTGGAAAACTGGTATAACCTATACGTGATTGAATTAATTCGGTTCATGATTGTATTTCATAAACCCGGAGACCGATGATTAGCGGACCGAGAGAGGTGACACTGTCTCGCGTTGGAAATAAACAACGTCATCCAATTAGATGCCGGCATTTTTAAATTTCAATGGTTTTTTTTGCATCTAGGTTTCAGGAGTTTCTGGTCTTATTTCTTCGCGGATCGGTTCTTGTGTGGTTTACTTGCGTGTTTCTGAGGTATTCGCCGTGTAATTCCTCCGACTAGCCGGTTGTAAGAGCCTCGGGTTCGAGTTTATGACTTAATTTATATATGTTGAAACGATACCGGCAATTATTATTATCGGGTGAATTATTATTTTCATTGTGGTGTTTCATTACGAGGGAATTGACGCTATATTTATTTGAGGGGTTCGAGGTTGGACGGGACTGTTTGGGGGTGGTGTAGGGAGGGAATTTAATTGAGGGGAAATTTTGAGCTTTCGGTGATTTTTCTCGGAAAATCGGGAATTTTTCGATGACGGAAGTACTTGGAATTTCAGGGTAAATGTCACTTGATGAAATTTACGGAGGAAGTTTAGGGGCATTCAAGCTCAAAATTTTTAACCTAAGGATATCCAAGTATCAGTCATCGAATTTATCAACTAAATTGCGTGAGAAAAATTTAAAAAAAAATCATGAATATTCAGCTTCATTATTTTTTTTATTGTATATTCAGCTTCATTAGAATTACATTTTGTGCAGAATTCATTTTTTTAATATTCGTTGTTTCTAAAGAAATGATTGAAATTGTTTTGGACTTTCGGAAATTTTGTTTTTTTTTAGGCAAGAAATCGATTTTTGGTAAAATTCTGAATATGAATAAATTTGTTACGATTCCGAACAAATGATTTTTATTTTGAAAAATTGATTGTTTATAAATGATTTATAATTTCACTTTTAAAATTATTTATTATTTGTACCGAAAATTCAAGTAAATTGAGGAATTCTCTTCTGCCAACTGCTCAAAACTTTGGAATTTCATTTAAGTTTTAGTGAAATTTGAAATTTCATTATTCTTCTCTCTAAATCGATTTCAATATCGCTCTCCCCAATTTTCGATAAAATTCTAATTTTTTTTAACAGTTTCCAACTTTATTGAATAACGAAACGGAATAGGCGACACTATTTTATTTGCTAATTGAATATTCCCGAAGGGAAAACAAAAATATGTAACTTATGCGTTATTATTACATTCAATCAGTTAATTCCGCCCCTCCCTTCGAATCAAAAGAGGGGGACAGGTGAAGAGGGTTCGAGTCTAGTGTGAATAGAGAAGGGAAAGTGTCGGACGGGCTGCTGACTCGTTTCACTTGGGCAGCGGTCCTCGCTGCGTAAATGGCTGAGGGTTACCGTTGGCTTTTTTCGGAAACTCGGGTCTGAGGATGATCCGAGGATAAGATGCAATCTGATACCCATTACATCGTTTTTACCCTTCGTTTTTTGTTTGCCGGACCTCAAGAGCACAATGTTACTCTTGGCATCCACGTGTCGCGCTGGAGGTCGTGTCATTTTATTTGGGAAGTGAAACAAAATAATAGATGCTAGATGGAGTGCCCTATTTAATATTTATGGTTGCGGTTTTCGGTAAATTTTTTGTTAAAATTTTTTGTGAGTGACAGTTTCGCGAAAATTTCAAAAAAATCTGTCATTCAAATTCACAATTTCGGAAGCATCAAGGGAATCGGTGAATTTCATTTCAATTATTCTATGACAATAGATTCTTGAATTTTAAATTAATTGTAAATTTTTCATAATTTGACGCAAACTAGTCACCTTTCAATTGAAAATTCAAAACATTTTGAAATTCTTGTTTTTCTGCTGCTTAAAAATTTGAAATTCTATCGCATTTTTAGTGAAATGAGTGAAAAAATCAATTGATTTCAGGATTTTGAACTCGTTAAATTTTTTAAAGTTGAAAAATTTCATTTCTCTTTGTGCTGTTAATAACTTTTGGCTGAAGTTTTCAATCCACTTTTTTTAAATCTTCAAGCGATAGTTGCACTGGAGTTCCAAGGAATTTCCTCGTTAAAATTCACAAATTAATGAAAAAATTGAGGGAAGCTGTAATTTTCAGTTCAATTATTCCCTAAAAGTTGATAGAAATCAGGAAAATTTAGGTCAGTACACGCGTAAATGATCAATCACTTAATAACTGATTCTGAATATTCAGTTTTTAGTTGAAAATTCAAGTAAATTGATACATTCTTGTCTTTATGCTGCTAAAAAATTTAAAATTCCATTTAATATTGACTAAAATAAAAAATTCCATGAGTCTTCCCACCTAAATTCTATTTAATGTAAACTATTAACCATTATTGGTTGAAATTTCCTGTAAACTTTAAAAAAAATTTCATTACACAATAATTCCACGGAAACTTGACGGAATTTTCTTTTTACAAATTAAAAATTTCATGATAAATCAATGAAAATTGTAAATTTAGTTAAATTACCCCCCGGAAAATCAGACAAATCAGAAAATTCAAGTATGTTCATTATTAAATAAAAATTTCATTGTCATTTAAATAAATTAGCTAGTCCCGAAATTTTTAAACTACAAACAATATAAATAACACTTTCCGTCATGAGTATTACTTTAAACTGTTGATTTCCGTAACTTCATTATTACCCTTCACATCTATTCGACATTGATCCTGCATCCACCGCGTGTTGGATCTCTAAAAAATAAAACTGACACAAAAAAAAAACAAATAAAACCAAAAAATCCCTCCATCATGCCAATCTCCCCTTAAAAATCACCAAACCAACAAAGTTCAACCCAACTCTCACTTCAGCTCTCTCCCCAGAATAAACCCCCGCGTTACTATTCCTGTTTCAAAATACAAGAACAATGAGTCTTTCCACTGGGGGGATAATTTCCCCGTGCACTGGCAGGCGCATGTGTCCATGTGGGTGTACTCCAACTCAGCGACCAAAACGTTGCAAAAGAAAAAAATTCAAGATTTATGTTTGGCAACGGCTGGTGCGATGTCACCGGGTATATACTCTCCTGCCAGTGCTTCACTCTCTTGATTTGTATGTACGTGACTATGGGCGCGGGTGATGGGCTTCCACGGAGGCATAGCGGACGTTTTGCTTCTGTCATCGTCCGATTTTCCTCTCGAGGGGGCGGCGGCGGTGGCGGCGGTGGCGGCGGGGGAAGAGAAACGACGAAATATTCGTTGGAGCTTCCAGAGTTGCTCCTCAGCAATGAGATTAATAAGACGAATTCATCGCAAATGCCTTCGCCTCTCTCTCTCTGCTCTGTTTTGCCCCGTTTCTCCTTCACCCCTCAGTCGTCTTGACTTCACTTGTGAATGAACATTGGCTCGGCAGCATTTCCGGCCGTGCTCGCTTCTTCTTCTTGTCCACGTCTTGTCCCTCTTCGCGTCCGACATATGCGAGAGAAGAGTGCGCGCCTCCACCTCCTCATGAATGAGTCCCCAGTTGGGAAAATAAAACGTCAACGGGGGGGCGGGAGAGAGGGGAGAGAGAGTCGACGAGAGCACGATGCAAAACGGGGTACCCACCGGGACGGATTTAGATACCTCGGGAGGAGTCACTATACCCTCGCTGCACGTAACTTTCTCTCTTCGCGGTCTTTTATCTCGGGTTTTCGGGGCTTTTTCGGCGGTTTTTCAGCGCGGGGGCTTCTCCGGGCTGTGAAGGAATGNAAAACGGGGTACCCACCGGGACGGATTTAGATACCTCGGGAGGAGTCACTATACCCTCGCTGCACGTAACTTTCTCTCTTCGCGGTCTTTTATCTCGGGTTTTCGGGGCTTTTTCGGCGGTTTTTCAGCGCGGGGGCTTCTCCGGGCTGTGAAGGAATGGGGCACTTTGTTGGGGTCATTATTAATATATTGCGGTTTCGGGGGGGCGGGGGGGGAGGTTTTTATTTATAGGAGGCTTTGTGGGGTGGAGGGCTCGGTCAGTATTGAATATTTAGATGTCGATAGGCGGTTCAAGTTCTTGGAGGAGAGGGGAACTGATTAGTATTTTTTGGCGGGTGACGTTTGGCTCGATTTAGGGGGAGATATGATATTTCAGATTTCAGGAAAAAGTCAGTACCAAATTATGATGAATTTTCAGGGAATGGTTAAACGGCAATTTACAATTTTCATCATTTTTTCCGAGAAATTCTGAATTTTTATTTATGAAATTCCTCGAAATTTCTGTGAAATTGTAATGTGATAAAAATGTTCAAGAACTGTTGGAAAAAAATTGAAATTTCATGGTAAATCGTCTATTAATTTTCGGGAGTGCGACACTGAATGTAAAAAAAAAAAATTTGAGATTTCAGTGATAATTCAATGAAATTTTTAATTTTACTTGAATTTAAAAAAAAACAGAATGTTCAGTATGAAATATCGCAGAATTGTTAATTAATTGAAGATTTGTGAAATAATTTAAGCAAAATTTACAGGTTCCTCTGATTTTTCGGTACAATTTTAAATTTAATTGCAGTGAAACTGAAACGTGACGAAATTTCCTGAAATTTCTTTCAGTTTCACTGACATTTCAATGAATTAAAATCCGCAATTTGCTCAAAAAAATCAACAGAAAATGCGAATTTCCCCTCAATTACTCCCCAACAATCGACAGAACTCCGAAAAAAAATTGAAACAATTCCCATTTCATTTTTATTTTTTATGATGCGCACGAATTGCCCTTCAATAATAAACTCGCTTGGGTTTTGTTCTATTACGAGACCTACCTAGTTTTCGATAGTTCTCTCAGTAGCATTATAAGTGGGCAACGCCACTGGGGACACCTGTCACACATATCACGAGGCCGGGGACAGTAACGTGTACCTATTTATACGAATTAACATTTAACAATTCGCGACAAAGGCGGAGGCGCAAAATTTTACACAGCCCCGGGGGGATAATTGCGGGTGATGGGGGCATCGGAATGCCCCGGTTTCCGGTGGATATTTTCCTTAACAAATCGTGGCTATTTTTTTTTTTTTAATGCTGTGGAGGAGGGCAGAGGCACGAGCTCAACTCGCGCGGCACGCGCTCGCTTCTCCCACCTACTCGGTGAAACGACTCGGTGATATGCACCCGCACGGTGTCGGTGGATGGCGTTTGGACTGCGTTCCTATCATCTTGACGGGATGAATTAAATCGCTTGGGAATTTTTAGGGGAAATCGAAGGATCGAGACTGTTTCAAGTGGTTGTGACGCTAAAAAAATTAAGACATGCATTATTTCATTTTTGTTTCGTGCAAATATGACAGCACATGACTAGTTACAGGATAAAATTAAATAAACATAACAAATAATAATGAAATTTATAGAATGAACAGTTCAAAATAGTAATCGTGACGGAAAGGATTATTTATGTTGCTTATATTGTAAAATTATTCGAGTATCAAATTTGTCAATTAATTGCGTGAGAAATTACATTTTGCACGGAATTATTATTTTTTTTAACATTCGTTGTTTATAAGTAAATTATTAAAATTCTTTAAACTTTCGTGAATAATGTTTTTAGGCATAAAATCGATTTTTGGTCAAATTGAGAATATGAATAAATTAGTTATGATTCCAAACAAATGATTTTTATGAAGAAAAATTAATTGTTTATAAATTATTTATAGAAAATGCTTGAACTTTTGAAAAAATTGCAATTTTCAAATGATTTCATCAATCTTCCTTCAAAAATAAAGTTTCTAATTTTTTTTTTAGATTTTTAAAATGCAAAGTTTAGTGAAAGCATTTCACTGTAGAAAAAATAGCCAGTCTTTAAGACAAAAAAATATCTCTTACTAAAAAATTCGAAATTTCATCGCGAAATCATCACGACATTACTCATTTTTGTGTCAAATGTCTTAAATTAAGCCGTTCTGAAGCATCACACAAACCGATTCATCCTCATTACCGCCAACCTAAAGTTCACGGCTTTCCCATCACTCTGAGAGCCAATTATTTACCCCGCGAACTAAAAAAAGTAAAAAACAAAAGAATACAAAACGAAAAAAATTACATTTAAACTAAAATCGTGGCAATGTAGTCCGGACAACTCGCAGCTAACACAAAAGAAATGACGTGATTAATCTTTACACTGTATTTACCAGTACGTGGGAGTAAATACAATCGACAAATGCGCTTTTCTCATTATACCGGAGGTATGTATTATATCAGCAGTCCACGATCTGTTAGTGTCCTGCGCGACACCCTTGATCACGTCACCTATATACAGTGGGAACAATGCAGAGTTGAGAGAGGCAACCAATGTCCCGCACGATTTCACTCGGATTTGTATTACCGTCCACATGGCCATAAACGCCTCACACTAGTGACCGTAATTCACGCCCACACCCTCGCACTATTTCCCTCTCTCTCCCTCTCTCTCTCTCTCTCGCTCTGTCTTTTAGTCTGGCGAGTGCAACAAGAGTCCGGGCATACGTCACACGATGTTATGTACCTGGAGAACCAATTATGGGGTTTGGGTGTGTGGGTTTTAATTGTTCTTACGGTATTTTCGAGGGATTAACGCTGAATGAACATCGACACCTGTCGAATAATTTATAATATCGGGAGAATGTGGTGAAAATTAATTTCACGGAATTAAAAGTTTGTTTACTACGAGAGGATGAGCTGTAGTCTATTGAATATTCGGTAGATTCCACGTGTTAATGAAGCGAAATTATTTTCTTTCGCTTTTGTTTATCCTTTACACGGAGAGAAATTTTCTAGAAATTAATTGATAATTTCGTAAATAAATATCCGTTCATTTTAGTAATAAATCGGTGTGCGTGTATTTACTCAACGGAATCCAACAAAATTATATGTTTCGGTGAATCAATTTGCGTGAAATTTGCATTTTCCATGAGATTTTGAATTTTAAACACCGAAATTTCTCAAAATTCAACTCTAACTTCATCTCCGTAATTTTCCTAACAATCCAACAACCCTACCCACAACTTGCAACACGTTCAATCCCTCAAACAATCAAACCCCGCACAACTGACACAATTCCCACGAATTGAATCTCACTTGAAGTCGATTTTATTGGCCCTAAATCACCCGGATAAAATTCCTCAGCAATAAAATCGTGAAAAAAAAAAACAAATTACCAATATTTTGCAACAATTTCCCTCACCACTCCAGACGCATTTAAAATCCCAGCTGAATGGGCTGGCATTCCCCTCCATCACCAGCCTCATAAACCAAACGATGTATCAAACTCAGTTATTTGAAATACGAGAATTCCTTCCTCTCGGATCCCAAGTGACTGAACGAGTTAATCGGCCCCGCGGAAGTACAATAAACCAAAGGGTGGATAATAAACGAAGTAGTCGGTTCGTTTGATAATAGTGTCTTCTTGCGTCGATAGAGCAGAGTGAGAGCGAGAGAGAGAGAGAGAGTGATTTCGTTCGTGTGGCTCTCGGATCCGACGAATACAGTCTCTATAAATAGTCATTCGTTTTGTCTTGCTCTTCCTTCCTCGAGTGGACTCACTCACTCCAAGAGGCCTTTCTCCAGCTATTCGCATTCACATCTGTGTGCATCAATGTGTGGAGTGTGTACGTGTGGCCTCAGCATTACCATCGCTCCACTGTACATCCCCCGAGGGCACTTGCACTCCCGCGCGTTATGCATCCTCCTTCTGTTCTGTTCAGAGTCTTTTGCTTCATCTCATCTCAGCTCCTCGAAACCCCTCTCTCCCTCGCCCCGCCGATCCCTCCACCTGCACTGGGCTTCTTGCCCCGTTGGTCTTTAGGAGTTGTTCAGCTTCTCGTTGTCGTTTGCTGACTCCGCAAATGCCCTCTCGCGCACCCACAGCTATTTCAGATGAGCAAATCCTCGGCGTGGATATTATTGTATACACTGGTGAGTGCACCGGGGCTTCTTCTCGTTATGCGTGACCATTTCCGCTCTACTCCTATCCCATTACTCTTCTCATTCACGAATTCTTTTCGGGTATTTTTGAGGAGTTGGCGGACGGGGGCTGGGGGAGGGGTGCATTGCAGTGGGAGAAATTTTTCGAAATTTCAGGGATAATGGGGGGGAAGGCTCGGGGAGTGACACGGAAGCCCATTTGGGGAAATCATGGTTGTGAAATTTCAAGTTTAGGGGGAATTCGGGAAAATTCATGACTTTTCAGGGGGAGTGAGACGGAAATTTTAGGACTGGGGGAATTTGTTTTGGAATATGAAAGTTTGGACACAAAATGACATGAATTTTCTATTTTTCAAGGAATTTTCCGGATTTTCCCGAATTTTTGTGGAATAATTGAACTGAAAAATCAGTATTTTATTGATTTTATTGATTTCAATGACAAGATTTCCTGAAATTTCAGTGGAAATTAAATATGATGGAAAATTTTTTTTTAATTCAATTTTTTTCAAATTAAAATTGAAATTAAAAAAAAAATTTTTAATTAAAATTTTTTAATTTTGTGTAATTGGGGAATAAATTCTCATGTTTTGGTTGGAAGTTCCAGTGTGTTAATAAACTTTCGTTTTCATGCTGGTAAAAATTAAGAGTTGCATTAAATTTTCAGTAAAATTCGAAATTTCATTATTTTTATCCAGTTTTACTGAAACTTCAAGAAATTTCGGCATTGAAATTTCACAGATTTCTCTATTTCAGTTGGATTCTCATGAAAATTAATTTTTTTAAAACAGGAAAATTCAGATAAATATATTTTTGAATTTTCAGTCATTCCAAAAATCAACCTATTTTTGAACTGAATATTCATCTTTTGATTGAATATTCAAATAATCATGGAAATTTTCGTCTTCCTGCTGCTAAAATAATTGAAATTCTGGCTGAAGGTCCTCGGGCGATAGCCTATTGTAAGAAAACCATTTTTTTGCATATTTTTCTTGCAATAAATTTCGTTAAAAAATTAATTGAATTAAGCGAAGTTCCATTGAATTCAGTGAAATTTACAATTTTATAATTGTTTCCCCCTAAATAGAATTCGATGTAACACCCCGGAAACTACATTCTCAATCTCAGACATCTATGTCTCGAATAACGACAAAAGACAGAATCAAAATACGTATTTTTCCATCTGAATGTAAATTCAGTTTGGAATTCACAGTTGCACTGTGTAATTCTCATCACCTCCCACCTAAAAAAAAAAAACAACCCCAGTAACTCGATCCGCAAGCCCAAGACCCCCGAGTCACACGTGAGGTCGCGGAGATCAGCGGGTCGCGGGTATAAATCGAGAGTGTATCCGTCCTTGAACTCGCTTTCGCGCGGGGCCTCGCGCGAAGACACATCGTGCTCCGGCTAAATGCGTAAGATATATTTAACTCAAGCGTGGCGAAAGCCCCACCATTGTCGTTGAGCGCACCAGTGACATCTCCTCATTGAATTGGGATCAAAGGGAGATAATGCTCTCACCGACGCCCAAAATCCTCGCGTCTGAACTCTTCCTCTTTTATTTATTCATCTGAATTTAGACGTTTCAAGTTGGATGACAATTCTTATTGCCTGGCGATTATGAGAAATTACATCACCACATCGCGGTTTTTATGGTTTAATTGATTCAATATAGACGAATGTCATTTGAAATTTTCAAAAAATCGAAAATAATAAATTGGAAATAATTATTTCAAATACATGAAATAGTTTTTTCGCTGAAAATCTAATGAAATTCTAAATTTTACTTGAATGTTCAATGAAAACATATTTTTACCTGAATTTGTCTGATTTTTATTAATGTTCGTGAAATAATTGAACTGAAAATCACAGTTTTCATTGATTTTCCGTAAAATTTGGATCTTTCAATGACGAAATTCCTTGAAATTTCAGCGCAACTAAAGATCATGAAAACTCACAAAAAATGGACCGGAAATTTCCGGCGGAAATATCAAAATTCAGCGAAACATTGAATTTTTGAGCCTTCGAAAAACGAAAAATCCCCAACTCATTTGAATTTTCATTCAAAACATGAATATTCAGTACCAAATTCCCTAGAATTTTCAATCAATGGAAAATTCAAGAGTAAACTTACCTGAATTTCCCTGAATTTCATCAATTCTCCTGATGCAATTGACCTGAATTTAACATTTTTCATTCATATTTCCCTAAAATTTCGAATTGTCTGCGCCGAACTTTCTCGAAATTCCAGTTAAACAACGTGATAATAACTTCTAACCGTGTACATCTCCGTAAATACTATTCCCACTTGATTCTCATGAAATAGTCCTGGGGCTGAACGCGATAAGACTCTCGACAGGGAATGATTAATGTCTTAACGCATTAACAGGCTATTGACAAAGCACTCGCACAGCCTCACAGTGGCCCAATGCAACCGTTTTCGGTGTTGTATAGCCACCACCCCCTTTCTATTATCCCCCGGTGTGTCACCTCGGTGTTGAAGGAGGCGTGGGGGCGGGGGGGGGGG
>NW_021680582.1:122773-122966 GCF_001412515.2 Diachasma alloeum
CGGCAGGGGGGGGGGAGGGGGGCAGATGCCGGAGGACGAGAGGATGATGGAAGAAGAAGAGTTCAGACCCTGGGACAAAAACTCATTCCACCATCTATTCCTTCAGGAAAAGGAGAGAAAAAGAAAATGGAAAAGTGGGAGATACTGCGGTGGGTTGTCTGAGCCGTTTCAATTCACCCCCCCCCCCTCCCCC
>NW_021680582.1:123014-132987 GCF_001412515.2 Diachasma alloeum
CCCGGCCCCCAGCTCACCCCCACCGATCGGGAAAATCTCGCTTCGCATAAAGAAGGCATCGGTCTCGATTTCCCTTGTTGACAGGCAACGATAACATTCAGACTGAAGAGACAACTTTGATTCAAAGTTTATGCCAGACATGTTGGATAAACGATTTTTAAGTGGTTTCGGGTGAATATGGGGAGGGGTGGGGAAGTTATTGGCGGAGTAGACGGGGTATCCTGATCGGTTCCCTCATTCGAATCATGAAAACTTGGCTATTATTTAATGTAAAGGTGAAAGAGTGAAATCAATGATTTAGGGGAAGGCAAACTCGATCGGTAGGGAAAATCATTGAATTATTTGGCATTTTTGATTAATTATTTTTTAATTCTTGGAGTAATGCGATCAATAGCCGTAATTGTTGAAAAATCAGGGAAGTGTTGTAAATTGATTTTTTGAGAAGAGAATAATTTTCTCGAATTTTCTAGAGAATTGAGGGATTTTCGCGGATCTTCACGTGGATAAATTGGAGAAAATCTAATTATGCTATTTGCGACAAAAGGAAAATGAAAGAAATTTAAATTTATGAGATTTCCGAAATAAAACTACATGATGAAGGAAAGCCATTTTGAAGATGATTGGAGATGATGAAATTTCGAAATGAAGGCAAAGTCATAAAAATCGTATCATTTGCTCCTGTCTCTTCCAAAAGTAATGAATCAATTCAATTTTCCACTTATATTTTTTAATAGTCCTTTATTCCCATAATCAGTGGTTATACAAAAAGTGTCGCAGGATTTTTTCTTTTGAAAATTTTTCACTCTAAAAACCACTGTTACAAGAAAGTTGAAATTTCATGGGGTGTAATTTAATTAAATAATTAATTAACTATTTAATAAATTTAATTAATTAGCAATTTAATTAAATTCAAGAGGGGAAATCATGAAATTTCAATTTCACCGGAAATTCACTAAAACTTGAATTTTTCGATTAACAGAAGAATGAGAAATTCTCAGCTTGCGTGAATTTTCAGTCAATTGAGAAAAATGATAATGATAAAAATATTAGAAAAAATTGAAAACAAAAAAATTAATTTCACCATTTTTTTTAAATATCAAATAATTAATAAAAATATTCGAGAAAACTACAAAAAGTCAAAAACTCGAGTTCCTTCACAAAAAATAAATCAATACCATAAACCCATTAATGACATAAAAATAATAATTCCCTTTCATTTTCCGAATCTCATGGATTGAAGCCAATAAGAGTGAGGGTATGAGAGTACTTGCAGATACCGCTGGCATACCGATTTCGAGAGGTCGACTATCACTCTACGTTTTTTGGCATTCATCCTTTCATACGATATATTCGTATAGTTTCGCGAATAGGATAGGGTAGTTATCTGGGTATATCAGCTCCACTAAAGGAGAAAAAAGAGGAAAAATGGTATTCACTGATGGAGAGTATTGGGTTATATTTCCCGTGTATTGGATAGGCTGTCCGGTCCCTCTTTTTTTTGTTGCCATCCACTTTACCATTTGATTGGATTATGCATTTGTAATTCCCTCTTTCAAGCACTGACAAATGCCCAGTCCCCCCGGCCCATATAAATACGAAAAAAAAGTAATAATAACGAGAATAAAAATATCAATTGAAGGATGAAATGGAAATACTGTCTGAGGTTGTAAAAAGAAATGTTAATTTATTGTGAAAATTCTGTAGGCGAAGAGAGAAAAATGGAGTTGATGGGGATGAGGTGAGGAGGGGAAAGAGGGACGAAGCAAAAAGGGAAGAGACGACGTCCGAGGATGTGGCTCAACTCGTTCGTACCATTCATACTAGCCCTCCGAATGAAAAGGCCCCTGCGTACACCCGTAGTCTCGCGCTCAATCCTGAGCTCTGAACACAGAACCATTTCGTGAAAAGAGAAGGGAAATTATGATGATTATTGTTATTAACCTTTTCTATAGGAATGATTTCACCCCCGTTATACCCCACCGTCCCTATCTTTCGGTATTCATTGAATAAAAGCCTCCGAGTTTTCGGTGCTTCTGTGTATACCCTACCTTTTCCACCCCTCTTCTCGCTCTTGTCATATCATTCTTCGTATTATGAATTTGCCTTTAAGTTTGGGATGAAGGGGGAGAATGTTGGAAGAAAATATGTTGCAAAATCATTGGCAAGCAATGGCTCGGTGTCTTTATTTGAGCAGATGGGGATAAAAAAAATTTCGGGGTGGAATGTCTGGGATTAAGACCCATGAGGATCTTAAATCAAGGCCCGGAAATGTCTTAAATGGATGAGAAGTGTCTCCAATTCACTCACACAAATTTCAGTAATTAAAAAACAAAAGTATCTTAAACTGAATTAGGCCCCTTAAGTGTCTTAAATAAGGCCCAAATGTTCCGCTCATTGAAATTTACACAAGTCTCAAACCGAGGGCCGATGATGCCGATGGTTACGACTGAAGAAGGTTGTGAAAGTAAGACCTAAAATTTGTTCGGAATTAAGGCCCAGAAATTTCAAATTTTGAGGCCCAATTAAGTCACAAAAGTTTCCTGAATTCAAAAACAAAAGTATCAAACTGAGGCCCAAATTTTTCTTCATTAAAGGCTTAAAGTTGTCTTAAATCAGGACCCAAAAGTGTCTTAAATAAGGCCCAGGAGTGTCGTAAAGTCTGTTTTTGGTCAATCTTCACGAATATCTCAAATTAAGGCCCAAAATATGGTAAACTTAAACCAAAATTTTTCATTCAAGACCCAAAGTTGTCTTGAATAAGGCCCAGGAGTGTCGTACAATGTGCTTTTGGTCAAGACCCACTAGTCCTCACATTAAGGCCCAAAATAATGCTAAATTAAATTCCAAAGAATCTTCAATCAAGCCCGTACTTTTTGCACAGCATTATCACGATTAATTTGACACATCCGGTTGAATAAAAAATGAAATAATACTCCAGTGTGAGGAAGTGAGCACGTTCCGAGGGTACGTAAAAGTTAAGAGAAGACCCAGCCCCAGTCAACACAATGGGCCTGCTGTTCGAGCTGAGACTATATGGGTTTTGTGGGAGAAATCGTTGAAGAAGAAGGGGGAGGCGGATTATATCTTATGTACACGTGTTGGATGGCCTTGTTGAGGCACTACAACACCCGCGTCTCCTCGAGACTCGGCACCGCAATGGTCTTTTCCATTCAAAACACGTGGGTCACATTAGCTGGAAAGGGTCAAATAAAGGGACTGGGGCTTCTCTAACCCTGACGCACAGCCTTCAAGAGTGACCGCACGCTCAATTATATCGTCCAATCGTACGAAACCCCAACCCTCTGTCGGATTGTACACAACTTGGCCGTGTCGATTTGATTTTCATTGGGGCTTTTTTATTCGGCCAGGGATAACGATGCCCGTGAGTATGAGCAGTTCAATTGTCGGAGGAATCCGACTATGGATAATGCCAGTGCACCCTTACAAGTACTACTTTCAGTCTTATTCTCGCGGATAAACGAGGGGGTTGTATTCCAGTCAATTGTGTGCGTGAGAATTTTCTTCTTTCTCGTTGGATTTTTTTCTTTCTTCTGTTGCTTGGATGGACTTCGAGGGCTTGAAGTATTGAATGAGCGAGTGCCTTTTTCACAAATGATGAAGTTGGTATGAAGAAATACTTCAGTGAAGTTGATTTTCACGGGGGTTCTATGAGAGATTTGACGGAAAGATAGTAAAGGCATTTTTACATAATGAATTAATGAAAAGACATTCTGTTTGTCCATTCTGGTAGCACGTGGTCAATTTAAAGTACTTCATCGTGCTTCTTATTGAGTAATCGCAACTTTAGATATGCACTAGTTAACTTGAACCAAGAATTTGCCCGGTTATTCATGAATGGAAGTGGGGGAAAATATTGAAGTGGCAGTGGTATCAATCGGGCCTACTGTTGATGATTATAATCTGTAATTTCTCGAGAGATTCGTGAAGTAAAGTGGTTTGACTGGTCATCAATCATCATTTTTTTTTACGTTAAGTATTGGGTATGGATTATTATTCAGGAAAATTTGCTGTGAGCGGAGGAGAATGATTTATCATCAATACTATTTTTTTTCTAGCATAAAGCCCAAAAATGTCTTAAGTTGAGACTCGCATGGTCCGTTATTTGAGACGGGCGAGTGTCCTAAATTAACGCCCGATAAGAGTTCAAATTAAGGCCCAAAAATGTTTTGAAACAAGGTCCAAAATATCTAATATTGAATGAACGAGTGCCTTTTTCACAAATGATGAAGTTGGTATGAAGAAATACTTCAGTGAAGTTGATTTTCACGGGGGTTCTATGAGAGATTTGACGGAAAGATAGTAAAGGCATTTTTACATAATGAATTAATGAAAAGACATTCTGTTTGTCCATTCTGGTAGCACGTGGTCAATTTAAAGTACTTCATCGTGCTTCTTATTGAGTAATCGCAACTTTAGATATGCACTAGTTAACTTGAACCAAGAATTTGCCCGGTTATTCATGAATGGAAGTGGGGGAAAATATTGAAGTGGCAGTGGTATCAATCGGGACTACTGTTGATGATTATAATCTGTAATTTCTCGAGAGATTCGTGAAGTAAAGTGGTTTGACTGGTCATCAATCATCATTTTTTTTACGTTAAGTATTGGTTATGGATTATTATTCAGGAAAATTTGCTGTGAGCGGAGGAGAACGATTTATCATCAATACTATTTTTTTTGTAGCATAAGGCCCAAAAATGTCTGAAATTGAGACTCACAGGGGCCGTTATTTGAGACGGGCGAGTGTCCCAAGTTAACTCCCGATAATACCCCAAATTAAGGCCCAAAAATGTTTTGAAACAAGGTCCATAATATCTTGTATTGGGGCCCAAAAATGTCTTAAATTGAGACTCAAAATTCCCCTGATTTGTAAACGAAAAAAAAAACAATATAAATTATCATAAAACAGTATCTGAAGTCGCGTTCCGAAAGCTTATTCAATTAAGGCCCAAAAAATCTTCTCCCAAGGTTCGATAAAATTAAATTAAGGCCCAAAATCGGGCATTTAAAGACTGACGACTGTCTCAAAATATTTCAAACCAAGGCCCCGAATTGTTAAGTTAAGGCCCAAAAATGTCTTAAATTGAGGCCCAAAAATCCTCTGAAGTTAAACCGATACAAAAAATTCCATAAATTAACACCAAACAGTATCTGCACTCGGCATCCAAGGGGTTCTTTAAATTAGCTCCAAGTCTTAAAATAAGGCCCAAAAATGTCTTAAATCAAAGCCAATGATTTTTATCTCATTTCTTCTCATTAATATTCCACGTAATGCTTGCCAAGAGAATGTCATTGAAAACAAAGCCAGCGCAATGTCATACTCTCCTACATCAATTTATCAGCTGACGCAACTATATCCGGAGTTGACGAAGAAAAAAGAACGTTGAATACTTCGGATGTAAGAGGAACGATGAGGTATTCCGGTCACGGGGTGCCAGAGCAAGAAGTAGCAGTGCTCGCCCAGAGGGGGTGAGTAGCAAAGACGTTCGTTACAAGGTGGAATGAGGCATCTCATCTCCTTGGCCAGCCCCGCTATCATGTCATAAAAATAATCAACTCCCATCCAATGAGCCCCCCCGAGCTACTTTGATCTCGCGCATTTGTTTCCTCGTCAGAAGACCGTCATCCCCACCCCCTGACCCCCTCCCCTCCCTCTCACCGCCCATCTCTTTTATTTCCTCTCGCCTCTTCCTCCACTGGTGTTCATAATGTTATGTCTGTCATACTTTTTTCCCTCATTCTCCACCCTCTTCGTGGTTTGAAAGAGGAGAGGAGAAAAAAAGGAGGTGGAAATGTATAGATTGGAGAGAGCTGTCGAGACGTTGGAGTAAGAGTTGAAGGGCAAGAGCTCCTTATCGACGCCTCAAATTCAAGTTGAGTTGTTTTTTGAGATAAAAAGTTAATGGGCGAAAGAAACCAACGAATACTGCCCATGTCGATCATCCCGGGCGATGACCATTGGTAAAAAAAAAAACTTCAATTCCCGGTGAAATAGATATGTTTTGCCCGTTCTTTTTATTGGAACTCCATTTTCCACTAGGATTATTTTGTACATGTTGAGTTAATTTGTCGTGCTTGGGAGATCCATCGCGGATACATATTCCCATATTTGGCTATCTATTTTTATTGATCAAAAGGTGAGCGTGGGTCTCATTCATGCGGAGCGGTGAAAACGCAACGAAACGCTGGGGGAATCGTGTGCATGTTTGGGTGAGTGGGAGAAGGAATTTATCCAATAGGGGAATGTATCGATTTCGGTATCTATCGATGAGAGTTATTGTTAAGAGTGGTGTAGGGGAGGTTACTTGATTTTACACGTCTTAAATTGATATTCAGTGTCTTTAAACATATCGTACATTGGGCCTCCCGAAGGTCTTGAAATGAGGCCCAAGAATGTCTTAAATCGAGTCCCAAAAATGGATTATGCTGAGGTCTTTAAGGGTCCCAAATTCAGCCACAAGAGTTTTATGAGTAAAAGTTCAGAAATTTCTATAATTAATTCTCAAAAGTTTGATAGATTAAGATTCAGGGATTAAGGCCCAAAATTGTCTTAAATGAAGGCCCAGAAATACCCTAAATTGACCTGCAATAGTTTCATAAATTGAGATCTAAACATGTCATTCATTGAGTCTCACGAGTTTTTTTAATTACGGCCCAAAAATATCTTAAATCAAGGCCCCACGTCTTAAATTTAGGGCCTTAATGGTAAACCTTCAACATTTTTATAAATTGAAATCTAGGATTTTCTCAATTTACCTTACAAAAGTTACACAAATTAAAACTCCAGAATTAAGACCCAAAATTGTTTCAAGTCGCAGCCCATAAATGTCTTAAATTAGGGCCCAATATTCAGTTATAGGAACCATTTAAAGAATTTCATAACGATATTCAAGACATAAACAACTAAATAATTGCAATATGGCAATACTATTCCATTTATTCTTCTGATAGAATGTTTAATCCAGGATAATTGAATTGAAATTATCACTTGAAGTAGTTTTATCCTGCGAAACCATTTGAATTACTATCTCCATTAGATTTTCATAAAATAGTCCTCAGGTCTCCAGACCTATTACCCAATGTGAACCTGTGAGTAGTCATAAATTCCAATGGATCGCCACCACAGAGAGCGACTGGTCGCATGTATCTCGTGCCAGAGACATAAACTCATCGGGAAATAATGAACTTAATGAACGAGTCGAGGGTCGAGGGGTGGGGCTGGATGGGACCAACGAGTTTGGTCGTTTGGTATGAAATATTCAGGCGAGATCAATCCTGCTGGGACGATGGGTCCATCTCCAACACACTGACATCACTGATGGGGAATTTTCACCGAGGGGTCGGCGCGAGTTGTACCAAAGCGTAACGGAGGCTCCGCTTAACCCCTTGAGTTTGCGGGCATAAAGTAGTTATGTTTGTCCTTTGAGTCGTTGGGGCAGAGCGAGGGGGGGGGATGACGCCCACGGGCACTCTGTTTGGATCCTTCGGGACTTGATCTATCTGCACTTAATGGTGAGCTACATGCTGTAAACAACTTTGTCATCAGTTATGTCCCATTGGGCTCATATGCGCCTCGGGTAATATCTATCGATATGTTTAGAAGTTCAATTCAATTTATAATAGTTTTCTAACATAACATGGAAAACAAAATTTACTTGAATTGAGTATAAAATATACTAAATATAATATAATATATTTTATACTCGAATCAAGTATATTATATATTTGATTCAAGGATATTATTCTTGAGTCGAGTATTTAATATACTTGATTCGAGTATAAAATATACTTGAGTCAAATATATCAGTAGCGAAGTGGTAAACCGGTTCAAGTCGACTCATCTCCCAGTTGAGTATTTGTGGAATATTTCCGAATCTAAGGGAGATATCGAAATTTTCGTAATTACATTTGTTGTAGCGCTCAATCGGCTCTATAAAAAAGGTTATAATAAAAATTTTGCTATCTCTCTTAGATTCCGAGATATTCATTGAAAACTGGTTAATAGTCAAAATTGACTTGTATACCATTTTACCACTTCGCTATTGATATTATTCTTGATTCCAGTATAAAATATATTTGATTCAAGTATATTTTATACTCAATTCAAGTATATTTTTTCCCCCTGAATGCATGTTGAAAATAATGCATAAATTCCCCAAAATCAGTAACATTTCTACAGCTACAAATTTACAATGAAATAATAGTTATAAACATTTATATTCGTTGCCTCTAGTCCGAGAAAAAAAAATCCTTAATGAAGGTTTCAGTTAATTCCCGGAGTATAGAGTAGATTCGATGCCTCCGTTTTAATTTCCGGACTTTCTCCACTCACCGCGTAAGAAGAAAATACACTCAAGTAACAGTCATTCCAGGTATAAACGAGCGTAATCCCATAAAACGTTGATTAACCCGTTAAGTCGATCCCCATCAGGAAGTAGGAGTTTCGCGAGGAGGGAGAGACCTTCCCTAACGAAGTGGCTGCACGCGTATTTGCAGGTGCAATTCAAATGTCTATGCTTCTTTGACTCCACAAACACGCCACTGTCATAAACATCAAAGAGCTAGTGGCTCTCTTTTATCAGTAGTAAATAATTATAAAACATTTCTTATTGGTTTTACCCCGGGGCTGTTTGATTGCACCCGGATGTCTCTTCCCTCATCATATTCGATTTTCATTCTTCGTTGGGGGGGAGGGGCGGGGAGGGGAGGGGGAGTTGTACAATGAGGAGGGGATGATCGAAGTGTCGGGAGATGGATTAAGGCGGGTGGCTAATGAGTCGAGGGATGATTGATATCGCTCATTCGTTCATTCTTGTTGGTTGAGTCTTTTGGTTTTCGCTCGCTCATTTCCCTCCACTCGGGCTCTCATACCCTCTTCATTAGTTTAGTTGATTTAACATTCACGGCGAAAATTATAGCCTCTTAAAGACGAGTTCGACGCGCAAGACACTTCCGTTAGGCGTCTGGGATTTTTTTGATGCGTGGCTTAATTACTTTTTAAGACATCTGCAGCTTAGTTTTTTGCTTGGATGATTGCAATAGGGCCTGGAGAGGATTTTTTAATAATTATGGAGGCCGTTGGAGTAATTGGGTTATCACTTTTTAAGACAGTTATGTTTAATGGCTTAAATTAACACGATTTTAAGACATCAATTTTTATTGACTCGAATTTCAAAATTAGATGCTGCAATCGAGTCTTCTTTTTAGGGATAAACATTTGGGAGTTGAGGATACTTGAATCATAAAGTCTTGAATTAAGACGACTTTAAGACACTCATTTTTCAGTCTGAAAATTGAAGGAAATTTTAAGATTTTTTGTGTTAGAAGTCGCGTTTTGAGACATGGAAAACGTGGGATTTAAAAAGATTTCAATCAAATCTTAAATTTAAGACCATCTTAAGACGTGCAATTTTAAATTTAATAAACAACACCATCAGTTGAGCCTTAAATCTACGCCTAAAACGTTAATTTGAATTGTACAAATTTTTATTAATTTTAACATCATATTTTTCACTTTTTTTTTTTTTTTTTAGAAAAAATTAAACTATGGAAAATTCCAAAATGAAGACTTTCATTAATTCAAGCCGTCATTTCTCCGGATGCGTCCCATAAATTCACGAATTCCACTTGAATTGTCAATGAATTATCAACTCCCATCATTGTTCACCTCCGACACGCGCCAGATTCCTCATTTTTTCCCCATTCACCGTGTTAATCTACGAATATTAATGACCCCATGATCCTCGCCCGACCGATAATACCGGTGAAAACCGCGTAGTCATTTGCTCGCACCAGCTTACTCATCAGTTCTCACGTACAACAGACATGTGTTATCAACTTATCGCCCTTGTGCCGGTGAGACGCTTTGAATCACTGCGCTTTTGAAATTCAAGTCATGCACCTTAAACCTTTGTATAAATTTTCCACCCTCGAGGAGGAGGGGGGGGGGATG
>NW_021680582.1:132997-135690 GCF_001412515.2 Diachasma alloeum
GGGGGGGGGGATGTGTCACACACGATCTCTATATGCCGCATTGTCGAGGTGTCGTTCGTTCAGATGGATCACGCATTTCTGATGTAATAAGCTTTTTTTGGAGGAACGAATGACAGAGTGGGGCTTTGATCTTTGTTCGTCTCTTGATGGAGAATTTATTGATTAATTCGGAGAATAAAAGACGAAACAATTTTTAGAAGACGCATTAATTTTTAAGGTTAACTATTGAAATATTTTATCCACTAGTGTTACTTCGTGCGAAATACTGCCCATGATTTTTTTAGAAAGGATTGAAAACACCATAATTGTTCCATTTTTTAGTCTCACCTAGTTATTAATTTTTAGTTTCATTTATTTAAAGCTCTAACGTTTGGTCGGGCTACGTTGCACTCTTGTATATTTTCAGTTTTTGAATTATTATATTGAATTGCATGGGAAAATTTTGAAAAAATTCTTACACAGTCAGTGTTATCCTATCGTAAAAAGGAGAAAAGAAATCGATCTCGAAATATCTCGAAAATCTCGAATAACCGTGAGCGTAAGACTGAAACTGAAGCGCCACTACGTGAGGAGATGAGACGGCGCGTGCGCAGCACGCGCGGCCGATCTCGTGTGGAAAAAGTGAAAACTGAAAAAAAAAATTTTTCACCGGGGGCCAAAGTGTCAGATCTTGGATTTTTTCCGGGGGAAAGTCGGTCAAAGGGTCACGAGGGTCAAAGTGTCAGATCTTGCATTTTTCCAGGGGGAAAGTCGACTTTTGCCAAAATCGAATTTTTCGGCCGGGTGAAGGTTGATTCCAACTATTTAAGCGACGGGCTATTCAGAACTCTCAAAAGTATGTGGAAAAAGGGAAAATTGAAAAAAAAAAATTTTCACCGGGGGCCAAAGTGTCAGATCTTGGATTTTTTCAGGGGGGAAGTCGGTTAAAGGGTCACGAGGGTCAAAGTGTCAGATCTTGGATTTTTTTTTCAGAAAACTGAAAAAGTTTTTTTTTCAACGGTTTATTTTTGCTGGGATAAAACGGATTGCTTTTTAATGTCACTCGATTATTTCCGATAAATTTCCAACACTGGAATACTTGAGTGCTATGAGTTCATTGACTATTCGTACGATTGTAATCCAGTGGCCCCTGGAAATAGGTTTACGAAATGGATGAATGTGTGATGTGTTGTAGGGGGTTGAATCGTGTTTCGACGTACCGGGGGATGGTATGAGTTACGCTGGGGTTGGGCTCTCGGGGTTGTACGACGAAACGAACCACACACTGTGAGCGGGACGAAAGCGAGCAATCAAAGGGAATAATTCAAGAGGCGACCCACATTGTTCCATGGGATCCTCTCTGGCCATACCTGGACAACTCCCAGGGGAATTAACCGTCTATCGCTTTTATTCTTATTTATATGAATAAAAAAGTCGAGGGTTTGTTGATCTATCGCGGGAGTGGAATTTCGGTTGCCACGTGAAACTATTGTTTTTAGGGGGTGCGAATCGCGACAAAATGGGAACACTTTAAGACGGTTATGCCTGGTGTCTTAAATTAAGACCATTTTAAGACATATTTTTTTCAATTTTCAGGTTGAGATTTTTGGATGCGTTTCAAAATGTCATTTTTTGGGAGTATGAACGTTACATTTTGAGATGGTTGAGTCGAGTCTTAATTAAGACATTTTTAAGACGTTAATTTTTCTTGATCTGAGTTTCAAAATATTCAGATAAAAGAACTTCATTTTCTCAGGCGTGAAAAGTTCAAATTTTAAAACAACAGAGTCTTAAGTTGTCTTAATTTAAGACGCTTTTAAGACATTCACTTTTGGAGTTTTTAAGTTGAAGCCACCGTCAATAGTGTTTATTCACAAAAATCATGTTCTCAGGCATGAAAAACCCGTCACTTTAAGACGCTTAAATTGCGTCTTAAATTAAGACATTTTAAGCCATTAATTTTAAAACATTACAAACCTACTCCTCTCCCCAAACATCACACTTCCAAACCCTGATTCTCTAACACTTCAATCAAGACTTGAATTCTAGACCATTTTAAGACATTCTTATTTCATGTCTTAAAATTCCAGTCATCAAAAACCTATTTCTCCCCCGTCTTCATGTTCTCGGGTACAAAAAATCAGTCTTTTTAACCCACTCAACTCATGTCCCAATAAATTTTTAAGCCATCAATATTAACGGTGCAAAAAACTGATTTTAAGACCCTCAAATCGTCTCAAATTAAGACTCCCTTAATCCCCTAATTTCCCCAAATCTCCATAAAACAACCAACGCTCACAAAAAAAAGACCTCACCCATCAGCCACCATTATTACCACCCCGATGAAGGATTTGACGACACAACTATGACATATCCCCTCCTAAGTACGATATTATATTATAATCCCGCTCGTGACTTCAGGGGTGATGCATACAGGGGGGTAGCAACACGCAACGCCGAAACCCCGAGGGGGGGAGTGGGTTGTCTGGAAGATTAGCACCTCGTATAAAAGTGCTGTATAGTGGGAATGAAGTGGCGAAGGCGGAGGAGCGAGAGAGAGAGAGAGAGAGAGAGAGAGAGAGAGAGACGTCGAGCGAACAGAGGTGGGTTCAATGCTGCTGAGTTAGTAGCTGCGAGAGAGAAAAGGTGAACCCTGTTACTTTTTCTTTTCTTCTCTCCTTCATTTCCTTCGTTTTTTTTTCTCTCTCCCTCTC
>NW_021680582.1:135810-159990 GCF_001412515.2 Diachasma alloeum
TTTCTCTCCCCCCCCCCCCCCCTTTATACGTAGTAACTATATACGGTAAAGCTCTCTCGCACCAACACCAGCTTCGTGTTTCAACCCGCTTGGAGGGAAAATTAGTTTTCAGAGAAAATTTTTATGAAAGAAATGGTGAAAGGAAACTGTAAGGTTCCTTTTCTCATTGGTAAGGCTATTTTTGTTCGCCAAGGCGCGAGCGGAAGAAAAGAGTATGAGAAAAATGGAGGGAGGAAGAAGAAAAAATATAGAAGGAACAGATTCTGAGCCGACAAGTCGACTGAGAAGTGATGGAGAAGAGGGGGGGGGGATTCAATAGCTTTTATTTTTCTCTCGTGTTAACCCGCGTGGGCGCCACATTCGTTTCACCGGTGAGAGGAGAAAAAAGAGAAAAGGGGTTCTTCTGCTTATTTCTTTATTAAATTTCATTTCAACCTCTTTCTTCGGGCTCTCTTTATTTTTTCCGGGGGGTATTTTCTTATGTGAGGGAAATGCGGGAATGAAACAGTCGTGGTTTTACTAATTAGTATTGAACAATTAGGGGGGATTTGTCCTGAAACCCAACAACTTTGGGGTATGATGTTAATTTTGTTGTAATTAAGCAACTGGGGGAGTGGGCACGGTCTGTCGGAGGTTTATTGTGGAGGCATGTGTCTTTGGGTGAATGAGAGGTGTATGAGGTTATTTATTAAATTCTAGGGTATTGATGCTGTCCCTTCATTCACGGTCTTTATATTCTGGAGACTGCCTTTTGTTTGGTTATCTAATTATGTCGGATTATGCAATTAAACACAATACAATGGGTTATGCCATTTTTACAGTATTATTCCAATATCTTGAGTTGAGAATAATTCAAGTCGTTAAGACGTGCATTCACGACATTCTAAATGCCTCAAATTCAGACATTAGTTTACAATTTTCAACCGCAGTGCAATCCGAAGGTTGTGAGTTCAAATCTCACCTGATGTATCACTCAATGTGATGATTATTATCATATAATTATCCTCGAATCAATTTTTTTACCTCATGATTTTTCCACTCAACTCGTTTCCCCTTTTTTCTCCAACTGCTGATTTTTCTCGAGAATTTAATTAGATAAAATTTTAATTGCCATTGCGTTCTATAAAATAAGGCAATGTGTATCACGTAATTACACGTCTATGAGATTGTGTTACTTGAGATATAAGGTAATAGCGGCATTCTCTTCATCTCACTCGATCACCTTCTTTTACAAACGCCACATATCATCGCCGTCGTTGTAACATGGTCCACTTAGCATTGTCCAATAACCATAATTGCCATCGGCGTTGGTAACGGAACGAAAAGTTGCTCATGCGTGTGTCTACCTCTCTTTCTTTATATGTACCACATATCCCTTCTTGATACCTCGCAGTACGGTCTGCTGTCTTTACACATACAGCGGAGATGGAGAAATAAAAAAATAAAGAAATTCTCGATGCCAATTACCCCATGTGGCGAGTGCAATGGACGAAACAAAATTCAAGAGACAAGACAAAGAGGCCAAATAAGTATAATGCTGTATTCACTGGGGAATCTAATCGTGCTTTCAAATCAAGTTTAACATTTTTTTTTTTCATCTTTCATCAATCCATTTTTTTTCGGGGCTCCGATGTTGAGACTTTGATTTTATTAATATGGGATTGAACTGAATTAATAAAATTATATGTCGATGTGTCGTATTCTGTTCCAACACATTACAGATCATTTGATTAATGTGTTGGAACAGACGTGAAGATCCTAGGATTATTGTTCGTAATTGTTGTTTATAATTAACAATATCTTGCATCAACTTTCATCCAAAAAATATGTGTATTCCCCAAACATTGAAAGATCAAAGAAAATATTGTGCGTCACTTGATTTATGAAATTTTCATTACGCAATAGGTTTCCTTTCAGATCTCTAAATATTGTCTGCTTTTGTCGTTTAAGGATATCAATTTACTTTGGCGATTTTTTCTCCAGTAAAATGGCTTTCTACTTTTGTAGTCGAAGGTCAGAGCTTTTATTTGAGCCCAATTTGACTCTATGTTTCCTGACATTTTACAATGATTTCAATATTTAAACTTTTCAAGTCCGAATTTGCATCTCGATATTGAATTGTTAGAAAACATTTTAAAAATCTGAAAAAAAATGTAAAGTTTGCTTTTAGAGGAAGATATTATATATTTTATATTATATTATATTTATTGTATATTTTTCATTATATTTTTTTATTATATTATATTAATATAAGCTATTAATATCTTCTATAATACATTTAATATATATTTCAAGTTATCCTTGATCCAACTAAAGCTCATAGGATTATTATCCGCAATTGTTGGGATTAATTTCCAAAAAGTAACTGCACCTCAAAGACTCAACTCCCTCTCCACGTTCTTTTCATCAACATTCACCCCAAAAAATATGTGTATTCCCCAAAAAAAATGGAGAGATCAAAGAAAGTATTGTGCACCACTTGATATATGAAATTCTCATTACGTGATAGGATTTCTTCTCAGATGTCGAAATATTTTCTTTTTCCGTCGTTTCAGCAAAAGGTTATTCAGTGTCTTAGGAAGAGTGTAGGGGTCGTTCGACCGCCGAGAGGAAGTAGAAGGGGGGGTTGGGTGTCTGACAACGTGCACGATATAGCAATGTTGTATGTTCTTAGCTGGAATGTAGTTGCAAAGCCGCATCAATACCGGTGGCTGCCCTGGACCGAGGGAGGGGATCTTGGTGGGTGGTGCCTCGGTGAGGGTGAGGAGGACGGAGATAAATACAGCTGCATGCTGATGGATAGAGAGGAGAATAGGGCGGGTACTTCTCGGTGATAGCGGGGGCTCTATACATCGCGAGGGCGAGAGATCACTGCGCCAATATTACAGCCAGCCACCAAGATTACCAATATCCTTGAGAGGCGCTTCTAGACCCTGTCATAAAAGACGGAGCTTACCAAGATATTACCCACTACCACCAACCAACACGTTGCACTTCTATAGGGGTGGAGGAACTAGACCAGATGGTATCCATGAGTTTTCAATGCACTTTTATCAAGTCACAAATTCTCCCTTTTTCGCGGACCGGGGAGAAAAGTAATGTTTTAAAGTTGTCTTAATTTAAGACGCTGAAAAAAAATTTTTTTTGAGGGTTTTTTTTCATGTTGGACGAAAGGTTTTGGGTTTTTTTGGATGTCTTAATATTTAAGACGTCCGAAATTGGACATTTTAAAATTGTCTTAATTTAAGCCGTCGGACCAAGATCCATGAGTTTTCAATGCACTTTTATCAAGTCACAAATTCTCCCTTTTTCGTGGACCGGGAGGAAAGTAATATCTTAAAGTTGTCTTAATTTAAGACGTCGAACAGAAAGAAATTTAGATTTTTTTTTTCGTTTTGCACGAGATGTTCTTTTCACGTTTTACTGTTTAAGATATTCGGGAATGGACGTCTGGAAATTGTCTTAATTTAAGCCGTCGGACCAAGATCCATGAGTTTTCAATGCACTTTTATCAAGTCACAAATTCTCCCTTTTTCGCGGACCGGGAAAAAAGTAATGTCTTAAAGTTGTCTTAATTTAAGACGCTGAAAAAAAAATTTTTTGAGGGTTTTTTTTCATGTTGGACGAAAGGTTTTGGGTTTTTTTTGGATGTCTTAATATTTAAGACGTCCGAAATTGGACATTTTAAAATTGTCTTAATTTAAGACGTCGAACAGAAAGAAATTTAGATTTTTTTTTTCGTTTTGCACGAGATGTTCTTTTCACGTTTTACTGTTTAAGATATTCGGGAATGGACGTCTTGAAATTGTCTTAATTTAAGCCGTCGGACCAAGATCCATGAGTTTTCAATGCACTTTTATCAAGTCACAAATTCTCCCTTTTTCGCGGACCGGGGAGAAAAGTAATGTTTTAAAGTTGTCTTAATTTAAGACGCCGAACAAAAATTTTTGAGGGTTTTTTTTTATGTTGGACGAAAGGTTTTGAATTTTTTTGGACGTATGAAAATAAACATCTTAAAATTGTCTTAATTTAAGACGTCGACCAGAAAAAAATTTAGAATTTTTTTTTCCGTTTTGGACGAGATGTTCTTTTTACGTTTTACAGTTTAAGACATTCGGGAATGGACGTCTTGAAATTGTCCTAATTTAAGCCGTCGGACAAAAAATGTCTTGAAAGTGTTAATTTAAGCCCTTGAAATTGCGTAACTTCTAAAAATGGATGAAAGTAAGGTTTGAATTATTCTGCAATAGCAAGTCTCGATGTCTTAAAAGCACGCCATCAACTGCACATCACTACAGTTGAACGCAATCCATCGTCACAACCCCGTTCAAAACACCAAAAAAAAGCCCTGAAAACGTCTTAAATCCAAAGAAAACTCTCAACGTAATCCCCTCCCTCTGAACCCACCGTCTTAAAACACTGTCAACACGAGTTATTACTCCTCCACACGTGTCATTGTTCCTCACCACGGGCTGAGACTCCCCAAGGTCGTCGATAGACCTCTACAATAACCTCCGGTCCATTGTGCGTCAGTTTTGTCCAACACAAAGCTTTAATCCGCGAGGAGATCTACCCAATGTCAACATTCGCCGTCCACCGGGTTATATCTGACACAGTGTATACATCCCACATCCCTCCGGGCTACCCGACACACGGGTGAAACGCTCAATACGCAAAAACCCATAATCCACCCCTGAATAATCGTCATTCCGCGTATGCGGCATTGTGTCGTCATCCCCCGGAGCGATTGCTCTCGTGGAAGATACATCGGGCCACTTGACGAGCTCTCATTACATTGACAACTCCCTATACATTTTTTCTCATTTTTACATCGCCTCATTCTTTTTTACTTTAATCTCGATGCGATACATATCGCCGAATCGTTTATTCGGATTACTGATGTTATCTAGGGGGATTAGTGTCTCAATTCGCATCACGAATATTGTTAGACGAAAAGAAAAAAAAATACATGAGTTCTAGCCCCACATGTCCACGCAATTACGCCACATCAAACGTGACAGATCCAGCGAATTACTAGTTTTTCGGGTTATTGGTCAATCTGAGAATATGATGGTGATGGGCAGGATAGTGAAGTATCGCCGCTCGTGTACAATGTAATTAGGGTGATACTGTGAATTGGCGTGGGGGATTATTTTGACGGTCTTATCTCTGGGTAATCGGGAGGGGGTGTAATCCCTTTGGGTCCGAATATGTCACCCCTTGGCCGGGGGTTGTGCGGTAATAGGTTGACGATCGGTGTCTGTCATCGTGACACGAGGAAATCGGGGGATTCACTGCTTTTACATTGAGAATTTGACGATGCACATTGTTTCGGGGGAATCGAGTGCTAATTATTCAGGCATTTACTGCAGTCGCATTTGCATCAGTGCCATTTCTTTCCAGTTTTTTTATTTCTATTGGAATGAAGATTAACTAAATATTTGATTTTTTATCATGATTTTGGTGAATTTAGGGTGACAAATGGTTCGGAATATTTTAATATGTTGTACGGAGAAAATGTTGGAGAAAAATTACTGAACAAGTCAAGTAATCGTTGGTAAAAAATCATTCTAATTATTCTTTCGTTGAATTACATTTCCCTCCACACATTTTCTAGCTAATTTTTATCCAACTTTTTTTTCCATCTGGATTTTTTATTAAAACTAGAGCATTTTTTGCGTGAACAGAACAGGTGTCATGACCCAGTAATTGACAGAATTAACCCTTTCCTCCTTTTTTTTTCAGGTATCGGATTTCAACTCCGGAAGGGAGGCTTCCGGAATTTCAGCACGTGGGTCACGAGATGGTGAGTTAAAACATTTCATCTACTCATTCCCAGAATGAAAAAAAAAACCTCTAAACTGTTTTTCTTTTCATTCAATTCTCAACGTTCTCGCACATCCAGAGAAATAATTTATTCTGGTCCAACAGAGCATTTAATTACAATCAATGAGCTATCAACTTCCAACAAAATCTTGGTGAAGTGATTAAAAAAATCTCAAACAAATACTTCAATCTCCTCGAAAAGGCGAAATTTCTCCAATCGCACAATGAAATATTAAAACCCCGTCAACAATAACAGAATAAACATTCTCACTGTCTGAACATGACAAACCCAATTGACATATTCAAACGCCAACTACAGACATACACCCGCGGTAGGTGTGAGGAATTTAATGCCCGTCTCCGCGGGCTTTAACGAGCAATCGTCAAATTAAATTAAACGACATGGGGAATATCGTTAAAAGCGCCGGTGCCGCTTGCGCGGATGCGCGCCGTTAATTTCAGTGGCAAACGCGTGTCGTCGTGGGGTCGGGGGCGGGGGGATTTTTCGTCTCTTCCGTTAACCCCCCTCCCCCCCCCTCATCATCACGTCGTATGCCTTGCAGAGATGTGCAATACTTGTACTTGAGCTTTGCTATCAAAGCGGACAAATCGTTGAAATTGTTCGTATACGTGTGCCACACGTTTTGCTCCACTGAGCGGAAACCTCCGGCTCCACCTATTACCCTCGACTCCTCTTCACCCCCTATTCCCCCCCCCCCCCCCCGAACCCCTTCAGTAACCCCCGGGCGTCCATCAAAGTGTCGAAAAAAAAATCCAAGTGGTAAAATCATTAAAAAGTCTTGAGTTAATGAAGACGCGTCAACTTGGGGATATAAACATCAGAAGTCATTCCTTCGGATAATTTTCACGATTATTTATTTCTCTCTTGTTTACTTTATTGAAGGTGGCGGGAGGGAGAGAGAGAGGGGGGGGGGCGGGGAGAGGGGAATTTCAGGTGGAGAGTGATCGTAAAAGAGCGGGAAATTGATTGTCTGCTGATGACGGAAAGTGCAATTTTCACTTTATTGTGGGGAATTGAGTGTTTCAAGACTGTGCATTCACGGTTTATGGGGTTTTTTATGAATAGATTGCTGATTGTTGCGGCTGATTGAAATATTATTTTGAGTGAAACTGCAGAATGCGGGGTTTTAGTGGAGAATGAGGTAAAATTTTTATTCGCGGGTTGATGAGTTGGTACTTGGGAGTAATAAAATGGAATTAATTGGTATAATTGAGATATTCAATAGGGGATATTTATTTTATGGTTTTATTTAATTAAAAATATTTTGTGGGATACAGGGGTAAAAAAAAGTTGAAATTCTTTGAATTTGTTTTCAATTTTTTTTTGTAGTTTTTAGAAGTGACATTGAATTTAATTTAGGTGGAAAAATTATGAAATTCAAAATTTTTTGAGCAGCAGAAAGACGAGAATTTTACAACTCAACTTCAATTTTCAAACAATTAAATTGAAATTTGAATCTAATTGTTCAGAAAACAGTTGGAAATTCATTGTTTGACGATAATAAGAAATACAATTTTCGCTTTAGTATGGGGAATTGAGTGTTTCGCGCATGTGCATTCACGTTTTTATGGGGTTTCTTATGAATAGACGGCTGATTATTGCGGTTGATTTTTTTAAGTGAGTTGCGGTTGATTGAAATATTATTTTGAGTGAAACTGCAAAATGCGGGGTTTTATCGTTGTCTTCAATGAGGTAAAAAGTAATATTTATGGGTTGATTAACAGTTCTGTCAAAGGGATGGATTTTAGTTGATTAAAGTAGTCAATAGTTGACGTTCATTTTATTTTTATAAAATTAATAGTTTATGAAAATTTTGGGGAACATTTCCAGTTCATTAAAAATATTTTGAATGGATAACAGTTTTTCAATAGTAATAATTTTTTCCTCTCCATTCATATGAAATTTTTATTAAAATAGTCCTTATTTTCCCTGCAGCGTAAAATCTTTTATTTTCATAAAACGATGAGATAGAAAAAAAAATGGACGAAATACTCGTCACTATTCCAAAATATGGGATCAAACCCATCAAATCATAAACTGCATTATCATTCCATGCAATGAAATCTGAAATAATTTTTCCACTCGCGAAATATCAAAGCCTTTGCAAACACCACAACACCAACCTCCAATCCCCCGACATTTATAAATGGAAATGTGTCATTTTTTTAATGGAACATGGTTGTACCCTCCCGCCAACACTTGATGATGTGTTCTCGTTCCCCAAAACGTCCGTAAAAATACAAAAAAAAAATTGAAATCCCAGAAAAAGGAGATTAGGCTGTCTCGGCAATATGCTTCCGTCTCCTTGACGACTCAGAGCCTGCGCCTCATATTCCAGAACAATAATAATTTAGACACGTGTGGGCCATACGTGCCACCAGTAGTCGCACCAAACACTCCCCCTATGCAGATAGACACAACAGAACGAAAGAATATATAAAGATCCCGGGAAGAGAACAGAAGATTGCTCCAGTTTCCTTGGTACCATGTGTCTTCCATCCACACATATCGAATCCATTAAAGATGGCTTAATTTAAGACGCCAGACGAGAATTTGTCTTAATTTAATCGTAACTAGATTTGTTATGATTAAACATTTGAATATCGTAAATTAAATTAAATGTCTTAAAATAGTTAATGTGAGACGTGAGAAACTTAAATTTAAATGCATGTCTTAATGTCTTAATTTAAGCCAGCTTAGATTGAGGCCCAAAAATTTATGGTTCGGGACCTAAAAGTGTCGTAAATCAAAATTGAAATTTTTTTACTTGAGTTTTCAAAGTATCTTGAATGAGGCCCAATGTCTTAATTTCCGGCCCACTGGTAGCCCAAATTAATGCCCAAATGCGTCTTAAAAAAGACCCATTTATATCTAGAATCAAGGGATTAAATTGTTTTTAATTAATGCCCAAAAGAATCTTCGATTAAGACGCAAAAAATTTCCGAATTCAGGCCCAAAAGTATCTTAAATGAGGCCCAATGTCTTAATTTCCGGCCCACTGGTAGCCCAAATTAATGCCCAAATGCGTCTTAAAAAAGACCCATCAGGTATATCTAGAATCAAGGGATTAAATTGTTTTTAATTAATGCCCAAAAGAATCTTCGATTAAGACGCAAAAAATTTCCGAATTCAGGCCCAAAAGTATCTTAAACGAGGCCCAATGTCTTAATTTCCGGCCCACTGGTAGCCCAAATTAATGCCCAAATCCGTCTTAAAAAACACCCATCAGGTATATCTAGAATCAAGGGATTAAATTGTTTTTAATTAATGCCCAAAAGAATCTTCGATTAAGACGCAAAAAATTTCCGAATTCAGGCCCAAAAGTATCTTAAATGAGGCCCAAAAATGTCTTAAATTCTGGGCCAGTACTAGCCCAAGTAGTTGTTATTTTACCCTTCACTGACTTAGATTCCTTTTCTCTGTCTCAATATCTCAATTTAAGACACTAAAAATGACTTAAAATTCTACCACAAACGTCTTAACAGAGAGGCCAAGCTGTCTCAATCCAACAACTTTTCGTATCTCTCCCCTCCACCCAAAATCCCCAACTAACGATGCTTAATTAAGTCTACAATTAACTCCCGATAATTCCCCTACAACGACTGGATTATCGTCATCGGGTATCTCCCGCTATCCACTAACTGGTAGTAGTAAAATTGTTTCCCTCCATATATACCAAGTCTTACACACAACTATCGCTGAGTAGGATCGCCTCTCGAAGACAATTGTATCGAATAAAACATTATAAGGAGAGACCAGCAACAAGAAGACGAACAAGATAAAAATAATGTGAATAATCATGCCATTCACCACAATTACGCAGTCTTGAAAGTATAACAATTAGGGGTGGGGATAAAGGAGTGGGTTAATTTAGTTGAGGAGTCGAATGTTGAGGGAGAAGGTTAATGCTGTTGATAATAACAAGAAAAAGGACACGATTGTTGGTGGGGAAGGGTTTCTCGTCGAGAAAGAGTAGTGAGGGCGCGCGGTATAAGCCGACGAATAAATACTTGGAGATGTAATCGCTGAAGGAAACAAGCGGCGGGATTGTTTCGCGGAATAATTGAAAGCGCCGCTTGAGAGCTTCCTCTCTCATTCCCATTCTTGGTGGCTACTGTTGGGTTAGGGGGATTGGGTGGGAGATGGTGGTTGGGATGTCGGTGGGAGAGAGGGAAACTAGGAATTTGGATTGAGATAGTGTTAGGGGGATTTTAAGACTTTTAAACGGGGGTTTTAAGACATTTTTTAAGGCTTAAAGTGAGATTTTCGGCGGAGAAGCGATGTTTTGAGAACGGCAATGGAGGCGAAATTGACGTCTTAAATTTCAAGACGTTGATGGCAATTTCAAGACAATTCCGGTTTTTGCAATTGTAAGATTTCAGATTTTAGGACGTCACGTCTTAATTGTCCTGGATTTTAAGACCGTCACTTTGGTGATTGCGATGTGAAGACCATTTTTTATGTGAAATTTGGGGAATTTGGATGGTATTAAAACATGTGTTTTTGATGGCTTAAATTTTAAGAGGTCAAATATTTTTGGAATTAAATTTAAGACACGTAACTTTAAGACACGTAAATTTTAGGACGTCAGGTTTTAATAGATTTAGATCTTAAAACCCAGGACTTTTAAAATTAAAAACTTTATTTGTCTTGTAGCTTGACTTAAGACAATCTTAAAACATTAATACCTGACGGCTTAAATTTTAAGACATCCAAAAGTATAATAATATCGAAGTTTCACTGTTCGGGCATGAAAACCTATTCAAAACATCATTGGCCACAATTTTAAACCCCAAAAAATGTTCCACCCGAGTCTTAAATTGAGACTCCTTTAGACAATCCGTTGAATTCCATCCGCGAATAAAATAGCAATGCCGGCAGCAGTCGTACTGATCCAATCGGTTGGACTGATCAGTCCAGGGGATGCCTAATGTATGCGTAATGCCGCTCCCCGGGCCCCAACCGGGGATAGTCTCCTCATTAACGCCCCGAGAGAACTACCTCGACCACTTTGCCGCCTGTGTTCTCCCTCATCTCTGCCCACATGCTCTGCACACGGTTCAATAAGGAGCCCACACTGCCAACCAATATAGACCTCATGTTTTGTCCCAGTCGAGAGCCCCGAACGAAAAGAAAAAAATGAGAGAAACCACCGACCGAAGAAACATTCAACGATTTGCGATAAAATCCCTCGAGAATACCCAATACCCCACTCCCTTTGTTCAATTTGTTTTTGTTGTCGTTTTGTAAACGAGAGCCCGTGGAATCTTCTTTCAATGAGTTAAAATTAACATTTGTGTCTATAGTTGCCAGTCGCTATACGTTTTGATGGATTCAGGAGGGGCCTTTTACGTGGAGATTAGAAACGCGGATTATTCGAGAGAGATAGGGCGCAGCGAGATGCACAATCCTCTTGAAGGATTACCACGCAATTTCTGTACTCAATCTCTTTAAAGAACGTCTAAGTAACAGGAAAAAGCGAAATTAAGAGTTTTATTATTTTCATTTACACTCAGACTTTTTTTTATTTTATGGGAATTTTTGTTTATGGTTGACATTCGCGTTATGACATGGTGAAGATTGAGTATTCAAAAAATTAGATTAAGACTTTTTTTTCTAATTGATTCAGATTTATACACTAGGAGGCGAAAAAGATTAAGGCCCAAAAAAATTATCGTTCAAGACTTGAGAAGGGCTGCATTCAATGTCAAAAATGTTCTTAGATTAAGACAGAAAAATTTCGAATTGAGTCCCAAAAGTATTTTGAATGAGGCCCAATGTCTTAATTTAAGGCCCACTGGTAAATTGATGCCCAAAAGCTTCTTAAAAAAACTTAAAGTGTCTTGATTGAAGGCCCAAAAAAGCCTGAAATTGACATTCGCGTTATGACATGATGAAGATTGAGTATTCAAAAAATTAGATTAAGACTTTTTTTTCTAATTGATTCAGATTTATACCCTAGGAGGCGAAAAAGATTAAGGCCCAAAAAAATTATCGTTCAAGACTTGAGAAGGGCTGCATTCAATGTCAAAAAGATTCTCAGATTAAGACACAGAAAACTTCCGAATTGGGTCCCAAAAGTATTTTGAATGAGGCCCAATGTCTTAATTTCAGACCCACTGGTAAATTGATGCCCAAAAGCTTCTTAAAAAAACTTAAAGTGTCTTGAGTGAAGGCCCAAAAAAGCCTGAAATTAAGGCCTAAAAAAATTTCATTGAAGACCCCAAAAATTTCCGAGGCCCAGAAATATCTTAAATGAGGCCCACAAATGGGCTTAAAAACCTCATAATAATCCAAATGTACGTCTCAACGTCTTAATTTAAAATACTCAAAATTACCAGCCTAAAAATCTTTCAATAGCGAATTTCGCGATAATCGAAATGCATGTCTTAATATCTCAATTTATTGCACCGAATATTGCCGGAACGAAATTTATACATTAAGGGTGGAAAAAGGTTGAATCGAGAGTTCAATAATACAGAGAGTTGGAGGGAGTTGCAGTTGGAGTCTATTGGAAAGCGATCTCTCAAGTCCATGGCCGTTCTTACGCTGAATAAATAATGGGACAATATTTTTAAAACGCCTATAATTCGCGCGAGGCAGCCGGAAAAGTGAACTTCCCCTTTCCCCCCCCCCCCCCTCCTTCTCCCGTCACTCTCCCGGAATGGCCGAGTATTTATCGGCCCACAGAGTATAGCTCACACTGGGCTACGAAAATAAGAGCGATCATTTATACCGATCCTTTATAGTGGTATCAGTATCCCCCCATAGAGTGTATAAGGGAGAGTGGAATATACGTTCGAGTTTTTTTTTTTTTAACATCTACAATCGTCTTGGTCGATCCTCGGAATTATTGCGGCCATTTATCGGTCCCTCCTTACTGTTTTAGTAATGACGTCCGATCTCAGTGGTTATACACGTGTGCGATCCTCACTACTAACCGGCATTACTCGGTGTGTAGAGCCCACAACGGTGTAAAATAAAAATCCGCTGGGGAGGGTAAAAGCCCGAATCGGGCATGAAGAACCGGTCACGTGCGTCGAGTTATGTTTGTTGGATGAAAAACTCGTTTGGGATGAGCACAATCGAGTTGAGGGGGATGATACGGGTGAGGGAATTTTTTTTTCCACTGTGTATCGGGGCAAAATGAATTGTCTTTTTCAGATGTTGATGAATTATTGAAATTCTTGGTACAATAACAACTCTACCGGGAGCAAATCTACCAGGAATTGCATCTACCGAGCGTAAACTGTACCAATTATGCCCATTCGTATATTTTTCTCGAACGAGCGCGATAAAACAGATAGAAATTGAGAAAAATCCATCGGCGATTCTACCGGTAGAAATAAGAATGGGGATAATCTGAAACAAGGCCCAAAAGTGTCTTTAAACTGACCCAAAGTAATCTTAAATTAAAGCCCAAGAGTGTCTTAAATCCAGGTCTAAAAGTAACTGTAATTAATGCTTACGATAGTCTTAAATCAAGTCCCCACAGTTTTTTAAAATCAGGCCCAAAAATGTCTTAAATTTGGGCCCAGTCGTAGCCCAAGTAGTTGTCCTTTCCCCTTTACTGACTCAGATTCCTTTTCCCGTGTCTTTCCAAATTGAAAAAATAAATGATAAATTCCAATGATCGAGTCCGGCGATATGAAATTCCCATCGCCTAAAAAATTCATCAGAATAAAATAAAATTCTCGAAATAAGAAGATAATCATTGAAGACAACAATTCAAATACTCGGCTAGTAAAATCTCAATAAAACATTTGAAAAAGGTGAAATACGTTTTGTGAGAGTTCACGGCTGTCTTCGTTATACACCGTATAGTTTTGAAATGGGTAATTTGGATGTTTCCCACTGGGCTGGGTTGGATAATCCTACAGGGCCCTGTCATAGGTGCATTAAACGCTCCTCCTTGTTGAGAACGAGTTCTTCTCCCGATAAAATAAAAGGTAAAAATATATATTTCTCTTGTCGTGGCGCGGTATCCCCTTTACGATTGTCGATTGCCTATAAACATTATCTCGGCTTTCTATTCCATTGGTATGTATAAAGGCGGACGAACCGGCTACTTTCACGACGAGAGGCCCCGCATTGGATTGTGTGAAAGCAGGACGCACTTGTTGGCACCGCTGAGAGTCATCTCCCCATTGGTATTGTGCGGTTTGTCGACGCATACATGGCGCCCCCTGCATCATCCAGTGGCAAAAAGTTGCCCCTGAGGCTGCAATACTACTTGTGGGTATACATCTACATTTGGATGAGCGGGGGGAGGGCAAAAAATGGCTTAAAAACGGATTAAATTAAGACAGAACATAAAAAAATGCAAATTCTATCGGGTTGGGAGTATAAAGTCTGAAGGTGAAGTTTTTTGGACGTTTTAGAGTCATCAGGATTAAAATCTTGAAATGGTCTTAATTTAAGACTTCAGTCCTAAACAAATTTTGAGGCTCAAAAATTGTGGTAAATGAGATTTCGAGTCTGTCCATAACATTTTCCGATCTTACAAAATTTGTCTCATCAAAAACGCATGTCTTAAAATCGTCTTAATTGAAGACTTTGGTCCTAAAAAGGATGTCTCACCGTTTAAATTCGCACTAACTCGAGTTTCGAAACCAATTTCGATGACAATTCCATCCAAATACCGGAAATGTCCCAAATGTATCAATAGTCTTAATTTAAGACACAATTCTCAGTAGTATATGCAACGAGCGTTCACCAGGATCGTTGAAATGAACTGAAATAACAAATGCAATGGACAAAAATAAACGAAGTGAAAAAAATAACCAAGTGATCGAGCGAAACAATTTATTGCTGAGATAGGGAGACGCGGGTATCTCCTTCCGTGTATACTACCTGGCCTGTACTTTGCTACCAGTCAGACCCGTGTGATGTCCTCTCAGTATACGCCTCTCACATTCAGTTCGGGAATAAAAACAAATAGTATTATAATAAAACGATATGTAAGGAACATTGAGTGTCTGTGTCACCTGGGGCACCATGTTCTCCCCTCATTCCTTGGTACATGTGTGGGTAATCTTACTCCATATCCAAACGAGTTTTTGGTCATCCATGAGAAGTCAACAGATAAGCTATCGCGCTACAATCGGACGTTGCGGAGTTTTAAAAAATATCTTCAAATTAAAAAATCGCGTTTTTACGTTTGAAAATATGACCAGATTCAACATTTCTGGATATTTCTGGTATTTCGATGAAAAAAGGGTATTTTAAGACATTTAAGACGAATTCAAGCCATTTAAGACATCTTGGCTGTCTTGAATTTTCAAATGATCAAAAAATCTTTTCACTTTAGTAAAAGCTTCAAGTACTGGGATTTAAGACATTACGACATTTTTCCATAAATGCAGTCTTAAATTAAGACGATTTTAGGACATGAATTACGATGACTCAAAAATATCGCAAAACGTCTCACCAGATGTTATGGTTTCAGAAGAAAAAATGTGCCTTTGAAACATTTTATTTTTTCTTCATGCGACGTCTTAAATTAAGCCGACTTGAATACATCACTCTTTCTGGTATTAAACAACGCATGTTGCACGATACCCATCGTATCATTATCAATCACAATGAGAACAAGAGCCCTCACCAATGGAGAGTTTAGTACTTTCACCAGTTGAGATTAATTAGTCACGTGGAATTACGAGGTGATATTAATCACGTGTCTACTGTACTCTCAGTCTATCTCCTTAACAATTTTCGCCTCTGGGTGATTCTAACGCGTACTCAAACACATACGTCGATTTATCTTTCGGGATATAAGCTCCTTGTCGGGTTGAAGAAACGCGCTTGGGCATGAGACTCGGGGATAAAGTAGAAAAAAATGTTTATTACAATGACCGGGGCTGGTGGATCGTTTTGAATGCAAGTGTTAGGCGATTATAAGCACCGGATTCTTACGGATAAAGAGGCTGACAATAGCACCCGTCTTGGCTTTTGAATGCAGATATATCTTTTCGATGGTCGACCAATGCCGAAAGTATTTTATGTCGTAGGGTGTGATTAGAGTTTATTGTAACTTCCATTTGATTGAATAAAAATATAGGTCTTAATTTAAGGCCCAAAAGAGAATGATCAAAATTCAGGCCCATAAATGTCTTAAATAATGCCCAAAATGTTCTTAAATGGATGGTCAAAATTTTTTTTAACTGAGGCCCAGAAATGTCTTAAATCAAGGGCCAAAAATGTAGTCCTAATTAATGCCCAATAGAGTCTTAAAAAGGAATCATCAGGTGTATTTGAAATCATGGCCCTAAATTGTCTTAAAGTAAAGCCCAAAAAAAAATCTTTTGAGACCTAAAAACCGCAGTATCTTGAATGAGGCCCAAAAATTACTTAAATTGTAGCCGAAATTTATGCGTAAAAGCGTCTTAAAAATGTTTTATCTGAAATCAAGGCCATAAATTATCTCAGATTAATGACCAAAAGTGTCTTAAGTTAAGGCCCAAAAATATGTTCATTTGAGCGCCGATTGAGGCGCCAAAATTAAGATGACAAACACTTGTCCAAAAATAATGTATAAAATGACTGTTTCGCCGTTAAATTCTCGCCGAGAATAATGACAATATGGAAGACGATTGGAAAGTCTCGAAAGGGTTACGACGAGTAATATATATGGCCGATAGCTCGTTGAACGAAGAGAAGTCGCCTCCTTTTTCGTCGCTTCCGCGAATAAATGCGACGATAACGACCGGTCCCCGCGACAGCAAAAGAAGTCTCGCGACTTCACCATCGAAGAAGACAAGGGAATGAAGAGAGAGGTACTGAGTGAATCGAACGCCGGGGCCCCGACGCTTGGGTTTCGCTCGTTGGGGCCATCTATCATGCAGCTGTTGCCTTCCATTGTGTTGTTAGTCTTACATTACGTCTCTCTGGACCCTCACTACGCACCGACTACCGTCTCCTCTCGCTGCTTGAACCGAGTGTACAACATGTGTTTGGTACCCATCGCGTTCTCGTTTAGGTTTTTCTCCTTTTTTTTCCTCTCTTGGGTCTTGATTGAAGGTCGGATGGGATACGGAAATGTCAATGGTTCGGGGAATTTCTTTCGACTCGGTAATATCATTGGTGAGCTCGGGAGAATGGCATTTACATTAGTCATTGGGATATTTGTTATTCCGGAGTCATCAAACGTGATGAAGCAAACAGTATTTCAATAGTTTCATTCGGAAAAATACGTTTCGAAATTATTTACGTCTTCAATCCATCGCATTTAAGCAAAAGAAATAAACGTATGGCAAAGTTCATTGACTATTCGATAACTTCATTGAAAAAGTAAGGTAAAATGGGTAGTATCGTTTCATTTAACATTCCCATTTAATTTTTTTAGAATACGTCTCAATCCAACGAGTCTCACTCATAAATCATAATCCCATTATTTTCAATAAACAATTCAATCGTGGGTAATTAATTTAACAGCGGCAAATAATCGAAAATTCTTGTCACTAATCGAAACTTACGTAAATGAAGAATCACCAAGGAACATAACCATTATTAAATTGAGGACAGCGAGGTGTAATTGACTGGAATTGCCTGTGCAAACACCTCTGTATTACCCAATCGGAGAATAAAATTTATTCATCAGAATGAATTCAACAATTCGTTGAATACACAATTGAGAAATATCGCAGATACTAATTAAAGAGAATCACATTGGAATAAAAATCCACAGAGAGCTTCTCTTGAAAAAAAAAAATTTATTGTCGCTTTGACCGATTTGTAAACAGGGCTGCATTCGTTCACTCTATTGAAACATTGAGGGAGTGAGCCGAGGGGTGGAGGGGAGGCAAGGGTACATAGAATGGAAGGGGGAATGCAAGAACGACGAGGGTGGCCCTCGCCAAAGAGAGGGGGGGGGTCGGGTATTACTGGTCCGAAAGAGACACGGAACAGAGAGATTTTGTTCTCTAGGGAGCAGTCAAAGCGCGTGGCCCTTACCATGACGATCTGAGGCACCAAACAAGCCTTCGTATTTCTCGCACAACTCGTTAGAGAATGGAGGGGAAGGGGTTCGGATGAAAACTTATTGCAGCAATGAAAAAATAAGCGATTGCATCTATTGGGGGGATGCGGTGAGCTGGAGAATTGTGGGGAGTGAAAATGTTTGGAGTTTAAAATGGTCTTATGACATGACATTTATATTAAAAGATTATAAGACGGCCCATAAGCGTCTTAAACGTAGACCCAATTTTTTTTTCATTGAGGGTGAGAATTATTTGAAATCAAGGCCCTACAGTGTTTTAAATAAATGTTCAAGTGTCTTAAATGAGGGCCCATAAGCGTCTTAAATTCAGGCCCAAAAATTTTTTGCACTGAAGTGTAGAAGGATCTGAAATAAGACCATTTTTATCTAATAGGATTAAAATGTCTTGAGTTAATGCCCAAAAGTGTCTTAAATTAAGGCCCATAAGCGTCTTAAACGGAGGCCCAATTTTTTTTTCATTGAGGGTGAGAATTATTTGAAATCGAGGCCCTACAGTGTTTTAAATAAATGTCCAAGTGTCTTAAATGAGGGCCCATAAGCGTCTTAAATTCAGGCCCAAAAATTTTTTGAACTGAAGTGTAGAAGGATCTGAAATTGAGGCCGTACACTACCTTAAATCAATGCCCACAAATATCGTATGTCAAGGCCCAGAAGTGCGTTGAGACCCAAAAAGTCTTCGTTTTGAGTTTAAAATGGTCTTATGATATAAGACCATTTTTATCTAATAGGATTAAAATGTCTTGAGTTAATGCCCAAGTGTCTTAAATTAAGGCCCATAAGCGTCTTAAACGCAGGCCCAATTTTTTTTTCATTGAAGGTGAGAATTATTTGAAATTAAGGCCTTACAGCGTTTTAAATGAATGTCCAAAGTGTCTTAAATAAGGGCCCATAAGCGTCTTAAATTCAAGGTCATAATTGTTTTTAATTGAGGTGTAGAATTATCTGAAATTAAGGTCCTACACTACCTTAAATCAATGTCCATAAATATCCCAAGTCAAGGCCCAAGTGTGTTGAGACCCAAAAAGTCTTCGTTTAAAACCCAAAAGTAATTCAATTCAATATTCAAGGGATTCTTAGATTAAGAATGTTGAAACATCTTAAATCCAGGCCCAATGGTACTCTAAATTAATACCCAAAAGCGTCTTAAAAACAGATCTATCTAAAACCAAGGCCCAAAATTGTATTAATTCAGGGCCCAATGTCCTAAATTAAGCCGTTGTCAAGACCCTAATTTTCCCAGTATATATTGAAATTATCAATTAAAATTGATATCTGTATTGACATCTCAATAAATTAAATACCTTTATTTCTAATCGCCAACTGTCTTAACCGCAATGCTAACTCATTAATCTCCGTTCAATTCGGCTAATGATTGCGTCGTGACGCCTGCACTTGATAAACTACGATGATTTCACGGTTAAAGGTGTTTTTCAATTACTCGATTATATCTCTACCTAACGAGGATAGAGGGTTAATGCCACTATTAGAGCACCAGCGGTTCGGTAAGTCACGGCATAACCAAATGCGGATAGGGGGGCGTACTCGTTGTCGGCACACGGCTAAAACAAACAGGCTCAAGTATCTATTAAACACCGAGTGGTAAAAATTCCCTCAAATTGTATGGTTTTACCAAAAGCCTACAATTTTATGTAAATTTATGTAGAGCATCGCGTCATTAAGATCACAGATTGCAGTATATATCTTTCTCACTTTTCTCGAGTCTCTTTTGAACAGGCAGTTTAGTTGAGGCACGCGCGGTGTATTACGTCGTTTTACGGGCTCATAATATACCAGACTCATCGTATTTTATGTCTTGAAGGACTAAGTGAGGAAAAGGAAGATGAAAATAAGCTGGAGAAAATTTAGGTTTTTTTTGGGGGGGGGGGGTATTAACGAGAAAAATTGTGTCTTACGAAGGGTCTTAATTTGAGAGGGTCCTAAGATTGAGGATTTTTCATTACTGGAGAAAACAGATTCGATGAGGACATTTTTGGATTTCTTGAAGGATTAATGTCTTAAAATTGTCTTAATTTCGGACATCAGTTATAGAAATTTATATTAATGTCTGGAAATGAAACATTTCAGGCAGAAAATTTTTTTTAATGTCTAGAAATTTAAAATCACAGTCTTAAAATCGTCTTAATTTAAGACCTCGAATAAGGGAGAATGTCTTAAATTGTAATCATTGAAATTTTAGAGGTTTCGAACTCAAACATTGACAAAGGAAGACATTTTTGCATTTTCCTAAGTTTAAGCCATCAAGGACTAAAGTCTTAAAATTGTCTTAATTTCGGGAATGAGGCCTAGAAACATGTCTTAATCTATGGGAACAAAATATTTAGTGGAAGAAGTGTTTTGAATTTTTGAAAAGTTAAGCCATCAGTCATTAATGCTATAAAACCGTCTTAATTTAAAACCCCGAACTGAAGTTTCAAATGTCCTGAACTCAAACATTGACAAATGGAACATATGTTTTAAAATTATCACCACAAATCACCTAAAAATTGTCTTAATTTAAGCCACTAAATTTTTCATCGCTTCCACTTCTCGATTTTTCGTCATTTCCTCGAATTCGTCAACCCTCAGCACATGTGCAGGGGAAGAAAATACGAACAGGGAGAAACAAAACCCGGGGGTAGAGGGGGTTTCAGCCGCAGAGAATCGCGATCATGTGTATTGAACTAGGGAAAGAAGAGTCTTTGAGGCTACGGAAGCCGTCCTATTCCCCCAGGGGAGCAGCAATTTATAAATAATTGAGACACGTCCGGTAAAAAATGAATTACGTCCTCTCCCTCTGTACAATATGAGGAGTTGTTTTACAGTAAAACGAGGCAAGGGGGATACCCGCGAGACATGGTCCAAGTTGATGTATATAGAGAGAAAAACCGTGGAAAAAGACGCGTGGAGAAGGAAAAAAAAAGGAAAACGTAACATAAGCCACATCAATTTTGCAATTGGAGAATTTTATGTCGCCCGGACGCAATATATTATGAACGAGTGTGGCCGGGTGGGCCGCCCCCTGTGTTATCCACTCACTTTTTTTTTCCTTCCCCCTTTACATTTTTTTTTCCACTTCGTGCATATCTCACATGATGCCTTGAGGGCTTCTTGCGTTGCAAACAAATGCACAAAAATTTTTCTTCCCGCATCTATTATTGATTCGGCTGGGGACATTTTTTTTTACTTCAGTTTTAAGTTGAATGGGACTGAAAAAAAAATATGAGGATAAGGAGAGATGTAACACATGATAACGCAGTGAGAGAAAATATTTTTTTGAATGGTGCTTGAAATTCAGACCCAAATGTCTTAAATTCGGGCCCAAAAACGTCTTAAATTGCGACCCAAAAAATCCTGGTCCAAAAGTATCTCAATTGTTTCTCACCGCATTGATCATCGACACGACTGGCGACATTTCTCCCCTAAATTTTTAAATTGGACGACTGATAAGATTGATAGAGAGAAAAATATGACGATAAGGCAACACCATAAAACATAATAATGTTTTTTGTACCTTGTGTTTCGCCCGTTCGTTTCAGCCCGAAAATTAGGAGTACAAACAGTTGGAGAACTGACGCACAGGGACGCCACGAGATAAGAGATAAAAGGAAAAGGGACTAATACGACGTACTTCAGAAAGATAAAGTTTGTAAAGCATTTGGCTTTCACGCAAACATCATTTTAATCCGAGGCGGGCCTCGCGAACAGAGAGAGAATGAGAGAGAAGTGGTGGACTCGGGGTAAAATTTTCGTGGGATTGGGGGTGGAGAGGCCAGTGAGCTCCACTGAAGCAAATAATCAGGGAGACATTATTTTCTCTTTGAGTTGTACAACGCGTGCGTTTTAATGTTCGATGAAACAAATGTCAAACGAATATGATAAAGGCGGTCTCACATCAAAGTTTGTATTTTTATTTTTCAAATTGTTAATTTTCTCGTGAAAAAAAAAAACATTTTGATAAATTTCGTTCTCCAACTTTTGCTCACACTCTCGTCACCAAAACATTAGAGGCCCAACACCATTTGTGTGCATCATCAAAATGACAAGAAAAAAATTTGCAAATCCGCAGGCGTCGCCGTGAATACCACAATCGCAGTCTCACCCACCCTGTCTTTCATATTCTATTTGATACAATTTTTTTTTCTTCTTTTCGAAAATACCACTGCCAACATTTCTCTCTGAATGTGTATAGTTTTAACGATGACGTCTGTATATCTCTCTGTATTTCTCTCCAACTGCTGGCCGGATGTCGTATAATGGTGCGTTCACCGACAAAAGAACATTTCTTCCTCGGGATTTTCACCTCCCTTTCTATTTCCCCCCACTCCCCCTCTACCCCCCTGCTATTCCTACCCTCCCCCCTTTTAACTATCACTCTGTCTTCGTTCATCTCGCGCAGTGTAATGCGCGCACACACGCGCGGCCCCGACAGTTTGCTAAGTTTATACGCTCGCGGATGCGATTCTGGGATGGTGACACTAACCCGGGAGAATATCTTGCGTTTTATTATTGCCACCACCGCGGCATATTCGTGCAGCCGTATATTTTGCTGTTATAACTGTTGCTTGGTTTGATAAAGGTACATCGTTACAATGCGACAATTTTGCATGTGGCGGTGGGGGTGGAGGGGACTTGGAAAAATTTTAATTTGTTCAGGCATTCAGTGACATTTTTTTGTTAATAGGTGATATAGATGTTTGTGTAAAAATATTGAAGGAGATTCTGGGCCCAAGGATTGAAGATAAAATTAAGACAAAAAATATCTTGTATTCAGACCCAAAAAATGTGTTGACCTCTGGCCCAAGAGGAACTTTAATTGGGGGGAAAAGGTGTCTCGAATTGCGGCCCAAAGGGGTCTCAAATTGATGCCTAAAATTGGCTTAATTTGAGACCCAGAAATTTCTTGAAGGCAGAAGCAAAAAGGGTTGAATCCAGGCCCAAGTATGTCTTAAATTAAGGCCCAAAAGCGTTTTAATTTCAGACTTACGAACGTCTCAAATTAAGACACCAGTTTCGGCGTAACAAAGGATATTTGTATAATGAAAATATATCGAAGATCATTGAAGGCCCAAAGATGTCTTAAATTAAGGCCCAAAAGTGTCTTAATTTCAGACTCACGAACGTCTCAAATTAAGACACCAGTTTCGGCGTAACAAAGGATATTTGTATAATGAAAATATATCGAAGATCATTCAAGGCCCAAAGATGGCTTAATTTAAGGCCCAAAAGTGTCTCAATTTCAGACCCAAGAATGCCTCAAATTGAGACACCAGTTTCGGCGTAACAAAGGATATTTGTATAATGAAAATATATCGAAGATCATTCAAGGCCCAAAGATGTCTTAATTTAAAGCCCAAAAGTGTCTTAATTTCAGACCCAAGAATGCCTCAAATTAAAACACCAATGTCTGTGGAATGAGGGACTTTTGTGTAATCAAAACATATCAAAGACCATTCAAGGCCCAAAGATATCTTAAGTTAAGGCCCAAAAGTCTCAAATGCAGTCCCAGTCTCAAAAAAAAATCCCAGTAAAATAATCGCTCTCCCATTCCACGGAATCCCGGCGTCTATCTCCCCTCCCCACATCCATTATCATCCAATCTATTTGCGAATGAAGAATTGATACAGCCCCCAAGTTTGCACAGTCCCACCTACATGAATCACGAACATTCCTAGAAATGTCCCCTTGAAAAAAAAATCATAACATCCACCCATGGCTTTTTCCGTCTCATCTCATTAAATGAAAAAGGAACATGACTGCGGCCAGGAAAAGACGGCTTTCCCGCTGCCAAGAGGGGGTTGCACACACACACACATTCACACACACACACACACACACACACACACACACACACTCATCTCTCGAGCCATGGGAAAATAAATCTTGTGGACACTCACCAGGAGGGAGAGGACTGGACACTGGACGCTGTCACCGGACACGGGTTGCAAGCGACTTGCAACAGATCGCGTGCGTGGAAAGAGAGGACGGCTATCAATGGCTGCATTATACGACACCGGTGGTGCACTGGTGTATTCCCCACCTCCACTGGTTTGTGTAAGTTCGGTGGAACTTCCTATCCGTGATACTTCGATTTGAATTTACACACGTGTGTATTCAACATTGGAATCGGCCGATTCCCCCCCGAGAGAATACCTTCGCACTACATATATTCCGTTTGGTGAGTGTAACGATGGAACGCCCTGTTGTTACTTGCCAGAGATCTCAGGCGTGAGAGTCCTTTCTGTTCTGCTCTCCTCTGTTCTGTTCTTTTCTGTTCTGTTCTGTTGTTTTAACATATACGTTTGTCTTCACGTCTGCGTGTGCGTGTGTGTGGGGG
>NW_021680582.1:160385-163770 GCF_001412515.2 Diachasma alloeum
GGGGGGGGGGCTGTATACGATCTTGTCGGGAATTCATCGTGTCTTCTATCACCCTGCGCTACTCTCTCTCAACCCTGTGAGTATACGCTTGCGAGTTTGCGTTAACACCGAGAGCCGACGTATTTTGCCGATTAGATATACTTCCCCTCTTGTGCCTCAGTAAACACCGGATTCCCGCGCATTCGATTATCGTCTCTACCGGAAACTCCGGAGCCAAGGTCTTCTATAGGTGTTTTTTCTTGTTTTATTTAGGTTTTTTGGTTCTAGGGGGGAGAACTAGATTTTCGATGTGATAGAGTGCTGTTTGAAATTGTTATTTCGCGCACGTGGAATCAAATAGTTATTACCTATTTTCAGGGACTGATTTGTTCAAACTATTCAGACGTTATTTTATTTGTCATTCGTCATGATTTTGGAATGGTGAATAGCGCTAAAGAGGAATGAAGGGAGGCAATTCTCTTTGATTAATTTTATTGCAATCGGAATATTGAATGGTTATTTGGGAGAATGGTAATGATGAAATTCACATGCGGTTTAGTTATGCCTCCATCATCCCGTTTGCTGTTAGTCCCTCGGAATGGGATGGAAATACCACTGATATCGAACGAATTTCATTTTCACACACTTTTTCTTCTCACCGGCTAGATTGTAATGTTGAATGTGTGTTACTTGACAAATAAACTCACCGGGATCTAATCTCCTTCCAGGAAATTGTCTTCACGGCAGGGCTGTGTCCACCCACCGTCGAGCGATAGCCGTGCGCATTGGGAAGCACTTTGGCACTCTGAAAAGGAAGCCAAACAAATTGCGTTATTATATTTCAATTTTTTTTCTTTCGATATTTCTTTTCATTACCGGTCTCCTATGGGAAATAATCCTGGAAGTGTTTTTAAAATTAGTTGACGTTTGTTTACATTTTTAAGACGTTAAAAAATGTCTTAAACGTCTTAAGAGCTTCGGGGACCGATTAATTTGTCTGTAATTTTAAGACATGAAGAAATCCATCGGACATTATTTCTGAAAGAATAAGAAACGTTTCTGGAGTGAAAAAAACATTGAAATTTGTTGTGGACCCGGCGTGGGTTGAAGACCCAAAATTGTCTTAAATTCTGGCCCGAAAATATCCGCTATTCAGAGCTGGAGATGTCCCTATTTGAGGCCCAACAATCTCTTAAAGTAATGCCAATAGATTAATTGAAATTAAGGCCCAAAAATTGTTTGAATTCAGTTTAAAAAGTGACTTAAGACCCAAAGGCCCAAAAATACATAAACCTAAGGCCCAAAATTTCTCAATGAAGACCTACAAAGATCTTGAGTCCCAAAAATTTCGGGAATTCCGATCCAAAAGTCGTTTAAAATGAGACCCACAAACTGTCTTAAATTCAGACCCAATGTCTTAACGTAAGGCCCAAAAATTATAACCATCTCAAAAACTTTAACGCGTCCTAGATTGTAAGACGCGACAAAATGTCCGACTTCACGCAATCTCAAATGTCCATCATAAGACATTTTTCCATGCTCGACGTCTTAAATTAAGACTGCCTTAGGACATTCGACATTCCTCCACACACAAGTGAAATCTGAATGACAAAGTCCATCGGTATTTCACCCGTATTAAATATCCAAGTCATTGTGGGGATTACCTGGAATGAGTGACATGTAGAAAGTGTGTGGAAGGATGCCGGACGTGCCGTTATACATCGGAAGCTGCAGGTGGTCAGCTACTCTATAAATAGACAATCGTGTATCTCGCTTGATGCAAGTCATACGGTAGTGGCTACCGAAAACCATCCCAACAAATTCCCCCAGCCAATCAGCATATTTTTTTTTCTATTCCGTCCATCAAAAAAATAAATAAAAAATTTGGTATCCAATCGGTCAAGTAGGAGCTCCGAGTGGGTGAGCCGGTTGCCGTCTCCTGCTTCGGAGAGTCGCCGCAGTCGCCCGGACACCAGCATCCAGGAGATAGTCTGGTGAATCGGGAGGGGGAGGGGGGTGGCGAGTGAGAAGAAATGTTGGAGAGAGACGGAGGGAGATGTGTGTGCGAAGGATGCTGGAAAGTCCGAGTGGTGGCGGCACGGCCAGTACGGTCAGGTGGCTCGCAAGGACGCGGCAGGCCGTTCACCCGTTTCTCGGACCGCTTGGGTTCACTCAGAGGCTACATATACCCCCACCCCATCGTCACACGCACCTTTATATATCTATTTTTCTCTCCCCCTTTTTATTTTTCTTTGGGCTCTATTCTCCGTGCCTCTTTCTACACGCAGTTTCTGAGGTATTATACGTGCACTGGGATTAACTTTACACGTATTCCATCAATTTTCCGAGGTATCATTGCATTCGCTTGAAAAATTTGTGGAATTGTTTTTGGTTTGGAATTATGATTGGGTTTTCTTGAGAAATTGATGGACCGCTTTGCCACTGGAGAAAATGACAGGTTTTTTATGATGTCTTAAACGTCTTAAATTCTTGGCAATATCTCCATTTGGATTAAATTTCAAGACATGAAGAAGTGCGTTGAAAAATGTTTAATGGGAGATACAAAATATTTCTGGAGTAGGAGGAAAAATCGAATACTATTTTGGGCCCAGAGATGTCTTAAATTGAGATCTAAAACTGTCTTAAATCCAGGCCTGAAAATGTCTTTAATTAAGAGGCCCGGATGTCTTAGAGTAAAAGCCAAAAGTTGTTTATAGTAAGGCCCAAAAATGTCCTAAATTCAGACCCAAAAATATTATATAATAAGACCCCCAAATGTCTTAAATTCCGACCCAAAGTCAAACAACAAGCCCCAAAAATAGCTTAAAATCATTACCCAAATTCTCTCAAATTAAAATTCAAAAGTGTCTTAAACAAGACCCAAATGTGCTTCCCCTGCGGACCCAAAACTGTCTTAACGCGTAAGACCCAAAAATCTCGACTAAAATTTTCTTCTTCTCCAATCAAGATAGTCTTCTCCGTGTTCTTCACCTCTCATAACCTCCAAATTTTACGATTCCACGCATTATTTCCCCCTTGAATAAGACTAAAAATAAAACCAATGATGCCCAGCACGCGGAAGTTGCGCGCTCGCGCGCACTAAAACGTGGGCGTACATACCTCGAAGAAGCTCACCCGCGGTGAACTAATAATCGACCGGGTATTTTACCCACACACCCCCACATCCACTCGTTTTTTTTTTCTCTCTCTCTCTCTCTCTACCTCCGAATAAACTCCGCACTGTTATTAGCTTTCTTTTCGTAATACTTGCCCTGTCAACAGCAGGAAACAGCAAGAACTTCAGACTTTGTTAGTAAGTATTTTTCGTCGGCTACAATGGGCCTTCACTCGTCCTGTTTTCGCGAGAAAACTTTTCGTCGATTAGTTTCCGGGAACGGGGGGGGGG
>NW_021680582.1:164312-187358 GCF_001412515.2 Diachasma alloeum
GGGGGGGGGGAGGCGGAGAGAGGAGGGGAGGGGGAGACAAAAATATATAAATGAAAGAAGAAAGACGGGAAGACGAAGGGGCAAAAGTCGATTGAACTGAAATTGAATGATTGGGGCACGCCTCGAGGGTCCTTGATTGTTCATTCAAACAACAATCGTAATTGCGTTACACACTGTGCGTTTTCGGTGGAATGGGATCGAGTGGTGAGGGGGGAGGGAGAGGGAGGAGAGAAGTGAGCGAGTGTGAAGGGCTCCCCGGTGTCTCTCTCTAACTCATGGGATTTTGTATGGGTTATAACGAACATGGGAAACTACTCTCTTGAATGTATACGCCACAAACTCGAGCACCTTAACTATTCGACACACCTCTTGACGTACGTTAACATTGTTAGCGCTGAGGTGGATTGTTCGGGCACGCGCTCCATTGTTTTTTTACTCATTAGTTTTTTGGATTGTTTTTTTCGCTTTTTGGTTTCGAGGGATTAATGAAGTGGCTAAGTGTTGGGAGAGAATGGGGAGGGGATAGAATCGCGGTTTGTGGAGGTAATGAGAGGTTTTCTGGGGATATGAATGCGTTGTCTGATGTCTTAAAAATGGCTTGACTTAGGACGTCGGAGTTGAAAGAATTTTTCACATTTTTTTGGTAATGAAAATACGATTTTTTATGAGAAAACAATTTTCTGATATTTTTTAAGTTGAGAAAAATTGATGTCTTAAATGTATCTTAATTTAAGCCGTCAGATTTAGGACGATTCCTCATGTTATTTTTGTGCTTAAAAATGAGGTTTTTCATGAACAAGATATTTTGAGATTTGAAGTAATAAAAAAAGTAGATGTCTTAAATTTGTCTTAATTTGAGACGTTGAGATTCAAACGTCTTTAAGTCATCTTGACTTAAGATATCAGACTGAAACATTCAACATTTTCATGTGTTAAATTGCAATAATTGGAATTTTAGGTGTCTTAACATTCAAGCGATCAAAAATTAACGTCTTAAAAACGTCTTAATTTAAGACATCACCCGGAAATCTCAAAATTACACAATTTTCATGCCTGCAAACCACCAGTTTGAATATCAAGAGAATGGACGTCTTAAAATTTAAGCCACCACGTTTAAGACATCTATTAATCCATCAAAAAGGTCTTAAATTATTCACTCTGACATAAAAACCGCTAAAATTCGGGTACATAAAAGTCGTAAAAGTGAAAATACAAGCGTATAAATTCAAGCCATTAGTTTTTCTTTCGGTTGTTTAAAATCAACACCAAATATTCTCTATTTAAGACGATTTATCCCACCGTGTAGTTACGCACTCTTTGTCGAGGTAGTCGGTGAAACGCCTGGTGGCTAGGCCGAGGGAAACTAATGATTTGCTTAGTTAATATTTGTTCAGCTACATGTTCCTTTCAAGTCGCTTCCTAAATTGAGGTTGACGCATTGTCACCGCCTCCCGTTCATTTCTTTCCACCACAATCTCTTTTTTTTACGTAATTAACATAATAATGCAAACACAATGACGACAACGCGATGAGTTTTGTTTGACCAGGTGAAAATTCTACCATGCCGAATTACGTGGGTTAAGGACGACCTGTACACGTTATTGTGCGTTCAGTTTTTTTTTTCTCTCTCTCTCTCTCTCTCTCTTCATAAATTTTTTAACTCAGGCTATCCTCTTGTCACCTGACAATGGTTTTCTAATGCAATTAGGAGGCAAATGTGAAATTACGCAAGCCAAAGTGACAAGTCCCCGAGAGTGAATATTTTTTTTTTAGGAACTGAGAGGAATCTCGTGAGATGAATGACGTCAAAATATGCGAAACAGAAATAGACCCGGTCGTGTCCAGGGCCAAGTTGAGATGTCGCCAGTAGATGCCGTTTATATACATCGAACGATTCAATCACTTTTGGTTGCGTCCCCAATGCTGCGGGCATTGTTATTGAAGAATGAATCGTCCTTCTCTCATTTCTTATATTTTATTCCTCATTCATCCAAAATTTAAGAACCTCCAATCTTAAATTTCTTCAACACGAAAAAAATTATGATTAGGAGAATACGAGAAACTAGAACGAATTTTTATAAGAGATCAGAATATAAGAAATGGGAGGTTCCCCTCTTAAACCTGAAATACCCCCAATTATATTAATTTTTACGGTTCATATGAGCGTCGCAATTCGAATAAAATACTTATCCACGAAATTAGAATAATAAATTCGTCGAAATACAGCGCAACCTCTCATTTCTTATATCTTATCCGTCACCTCTTCAGCGATGTACGGAACCACAAACGATCTCCATGACAATCCAGAGTATAAGAAATGGGAGGTGCCATGCGATTGCCGGACTAGCCCATATACAACGCATCAAAGGACAGTTTTTACCTACCATTGAGCTCAATACCGGGAGTGACTAATATACAGAAAGGAAAAGAGTCAACCGGAGATTTCTCATTTCCAGGTAATTAATTTACAATGAAGCTTTTGCTTCTATGCTCATGCTTCCCGCATGCCGGCAAAAGGGGGAGCTAATCCTTGTTTTCGAGGGGTTACTTATGCCCTCGATCTTCCGTCGGGGATGCCTCGTCGAGTGGTTTGTGTTTGAAAAAAAAAAAAAAAATAGTGGGAGGGGGTTGACTGGACCGATCGGGAACAACACACTTCGGTGGTCCGGCGCATACCACAGGCGCTTTATACATTTCTTTTTTCCTCGTATATGCCCCCCCCCCCCTTTAATTTTCTTCCACACGAAGAGTTGGAGGAGAAAAATGAAATAAAAGACGCTGAGGAATCGGGGGCACACGTACGCGGACGATGAGGTAATTGCAGACGGGAATTCTCTTGATCGTGGAAAAAATAATTGAAAGAGGAGTGTTTGGATGGAAAAAACCGGATGTCAGCCGGAAAATGACAATCACCCGACGGATTGAGTGTTTTCTCTGTCTGACGTCGAATTGATGGTGGAAAAGGGGTAGGATAATGTGGGAGATAAGGGAGGGGTTGGCAATACATGAGGAGAATATTTTCGGGAATTAAGTGAGAAAAATAGGGTCTTAAGTGGATTAAATCGAGACTGTTTAGACGGTTTTTCGAGCTTCGTTCGGAACATTTCGATGAATAATATTGTTTTTAAGGCTTTTTAAGACAAAGATTGAGACAATTAGGACATTGAATTAAGAGAATTTTAAGACATAGTTTTTGATGGATTGAATTTTTGAAATATTTGAAAATTTAGCTATTGGGGTTGTAAACATTAAAAATTTCTTTACTCGGTGTTTTAAATTGAGGAGATTTTAAGTCAAATTCTGATGTCTTAAATATTAAGACATGTGAAAGTATTTTATTTTTCGAGCTGTTCATTTTCAATCATAAAAAAGTTCTCACTTAATACTCTTTCAGCCTCAATTATTGCAATATACATGTTTGGCGTCTTAAATTCAGACACTTTTAAGACATCTACTTTCACTGAAGTGACTTTTAAAATGCCCAACAATATTTCTCTTAAAAAATCCCAATTCCAAGCACAAGAAAACGCGACCAATCGTCTTAAATCTGGCGTCTTAAATCTCCTTGAAACGGATGTCCTAAATTAAGACCCCTCTAAGATATCATTGTTCCCTAAACTGACTTTTAAAATACCCAAAAATCTTATTCCTAAAAAATCGCACTTCCAAGCACAGAAAACCTTAAATCATCTCAAATCCGACGGCTTAAATTTCCGGAAAACGGATGTCTTAAATTTGGTACTCAAAACCAAAAAAAAAAAATTCTCGTAATTGTCCTCGAGTTGACCTCAATAAGACCCCTCCAGTCCCCCCTTAAAAACCCGATCCACCCCCCTCCCCCTCCCCCAAATGATGGATAATTTTTTAATCCCATTGACGCCCCCTCCCCTCCCCCGCGCATAAAATTCTTATTCCCGGATTCCCTTGCGCACCACTGCAGCAAAATGTACCACCCGAGGAATGTGGAAGCGGCATCTCTATAGACGTCTATACACATTCAATGGAACCCTTTGAAATCAACTCGGGGGGAAAGGCGCATGCCGGGGGGGAGGGGAGGGGAGAGGTTATGTTTCGCGACTGTTGCGAATAGAAATAATATATACGTATGCATATAAAATCCATTGGTGTCGTGGTACGTCAACCGTTGAAATGTCCGTAGATCCAGAGACTAAAATATAGAAATTACAATATACATTCGATGTACATGAGAGAAGTCAGAGAGGCGCAGGTTGGGTATTTGTATTATATGGCGAGAGTCAAAGCTTCTGTGTTAACCCCTCCCTCCCTCCCTCCCGCCCCCCACCTCGCGGCCTCATTTTCTCTCCGCCCTTATGTACACATACACCGGCAAAATACGTATACAGAGAACTGAAAGCTGTCATCTTCTGAAAAGAATAATATCTCTCTTTGAAACATTAGCAATTCTATGATTACTGTCTTTTATTTGGTCTCTCTTCATTCCATTCACTCTCCAATTTTTTTTTTATGAGCTGTGTGCACCGGCCTTATTACCGGCCAAATAAAACATATGCGGTATTATATACTTTAAATTAATGACCTCCTCGAAAATAAGAGGGGGGAAATTGCAAATGCAATTATTAGCACATTCAGGACCAGTAGCCATGTCTTACGTGGGTCCTGGGGGCACCACAAAGAGGCTCATTGTTTTCGGAGATATGATTGCTGGGTGTGAACCTCTGTTCATGAATGCCGACTGTTTTGGTGGGTAGGCTTGAAATAATTTCAGTTCGACGAATAGCGCCCTCCTCTGGATTTTTTTTTGGGAGGGAGGAGGGGGAATTGTCATTCTGATGCTAATTATCAAGTCTTAAATTTTAAGACTTGCAAAAATTTATGATTTGACGTTGAGAGTTTAGCCCGTACAATGTCTTAAATCAACACAATTTTAAGACGTCAGCCTGTGTCTTAAAATTGTCTTAGAAGATCTTAAAATGTCGTAAAATTTAAACCGTCAAATTTAAACTAGGGGAATTATCATTCCGATGCTATCAAGTCTTAAATTTTCAGACTCAAAAATGTCCTATTCGCTAATATTGAAAGGTAATATCATCTATAATGTCCTAAATCCACATAATTTTCAGACATTAATCTGTTTGTCGAAATTAATGTCTTAATTTTTTTTATTTAAGACGAAGAATGCAGAAAATGTCTTGATAGTGAAGCCTTAAGTGTCTCAAAATCGTAATTTTTAATGCTTGAAGTCGATATTTTCCCGGCTACATTTGAAACTGTCGTCTTAATGCTGTCTTAATTTAAGCCAGTAACATTGAGACATCGCCGCAATCGAAGCAACTTGATTTCTATTGATATAATCTTCAAAACTCCCAAGAATGTCTCAAATTTCTCAAGTATCTCGATTAAAAATCCTAAAAATGTCTTGACCAAATACTATAAGCATTCTATGGAGCGAAAAATGGGGGCAAAAGGGATAATCTTCATCACGTTCATCGTCAACTCATCGGAACTTGACGATAAAAAGGATCTCAAGTATAATTTTCTCATCTCAACTCGTAGAACAATAATTATTCAATGACAAAAACATACAGGACCCAGACTGCAATCATTCACCGTCAGTCGACGGGTTCTTCCGTACGTTGTAATTTAAAACGACTTACTTTAATGACCATAAGCCATGTACACCAATCCTCACTGGTTGAACCACCATGGATTACAAACACGCACGCCCTCACACATCATCATCCCAGCGTGCATCGACCATACCCGCAAAACCCCGGGTTGTTTTTGCTGAGAGTCACTCCAAAAGGAGGAAAAAAAATCTTGAAAACATTAAAGTTGCCACTAATGCGATATTTGGCCAATATTCAGTAGTCGATTCTCTGAAGGAATACGTTAGAGACGATAATTAGCATCGGAAAATAGATAATATCCTGTGCTTCCTCGTGAGAATAAAATGATTACAAAAATGTATTTCACATTTCACTGCAATTAGGACACTTGAAATTTGAAGAATAAGACAATCATGTATGTCTTAAAATTTAAGACATAATCGATTAATGTCCGAAAAATATGTGATTTCATGACATTCAAGACTTCAGTTTGCCTCACGTCTTAAATTAAGACGATTTTGAGACATTTAAACTTCATAAATCGCGTCTTAAATTGAGATTTTATGAAATTCCTTTTTCCCATTTCTTCCTCCCATTTCATGAACAATAAGACATTTGTGGATGTTTTAAAATTAGACGAATAAACGATTAATGTCTTAAAATTTAAGCCATGATCGATCAATGTCTCAAAAGTGTCTTAATGCAGGAATTGACTTCAAACATTGAAAAATCTGATTTTAAGACACTTAAGACTCCAATGTGCCCCACGTTTTAAAGTAAGACGGTCTTAAGACATTAGTCGTCCCTCAATCGGACTTCAAAACATGCACAAACTTCATCAATCGCGTCTTAAATTAATACAACTTTAGGACATTAATCCCGCCCCTTGCGCTCGCTACAACAAGTATAATCATCCTATGAACACAATTTTTCCTGTACCCCCAATATTTTTTGCAAATGCCAACCTCTCATCTCTTTCCCCCAGTACATATCATCATCGGAGGTCCCTCCTCCCAAAAGAGGTCATTTTCTTACCAGAAATTACAGGGCAATCCCCGAATTCTGGGAATGCATAACTCCACACACATTCGCCAGCACAAGCCCAATAATAAGACCCTCCGTGCATTACCCCGTACTCCCAACCCCACCCCAAAAACCCTCAAAAAAATCAAAACCAACCGACATAACTCTCCTAATAAAACACAAATGCTCCCCCTCAGGTTCATTTAATTAATTTAATTGTCGACAGATATTTGACAAAGAGTTTTACTGCAATACAATTTCAATGGAAGTAAGTTCAATTAGTGTGATTGCAAAAGGAAAGAAGACGAGATGATGCCAGAATGGCCGAGGCAAAAGAAACGAGAGAAGCCTCAGACAAACGGCATGCGGCCTGGATGAGAGATGTTTTCTTTATTTATTTATCCCCGAGGGTTTTTTTTAACCCCTTTATCCTCATCTTTCTCTTTACTCCGGTTTTCGTTAAAGCCCTTCGCATTTACGGGAGTGATTTCCTTACTCGCCTGTTACTACCAGTTGGACTACTGTTGCCCATCCCCTCCCCTCCCCCTCGCCCTCTGAGTCCGTCGGTTTGTATGCAGATTCAACAGAATAGATACCTACTTATTTGACCAGCAGTCCCAAGAACAATGATGCGGAGGGAAAAGTAAACGCGCGTTGGCATTAACGTTTTTATCGCTTCCATCCCACTTTATTTTTACTCAACGTAAAATAACTTGATGTCGTTTGTTTGTGGTTGTGTGACTTCTTGTTTTATTATTTGAGTTGTCGAATCGACGGTAATTGGGGGAGACGGAGTGGAATTCAAAAACCGGACCGCGATCATCTCGTGCCCCGAAACTCCGGTGGAAGACGGAGGAGTGAAAGTTGTCTCTCTGTTGAGTTTTTTGTTCAACCGATAGTTTTATCTCACTTCAATCGTAGTATTCAAACTAGATCATTTCGCCGGGCATGATGGATTGTCATGTGCGGATTGAATCGATCATTTTCGCGCGGTGAGATTGACAGAGATTAATCGACAGGGGGATTGTGAATAATTATCAAAAATATTTTAAGGGATATCTTTGGGATTTTGCCGTTTCATTTGGCAAGTGCAATTGAGGGCTGAATTACTCGTGGTCATCGCTGAATTTTCATCGCACGATTTTTGACGGCGATATTGCCGCATTCCGCATAACGAGCCGCCGCGTTGCGGTGAAATGTGAAATGTGTCAGTGCGAGTGTGCAAATGGGTATTATATTTTTTTTTCTCTCGTTGTTTTCGTAATTAGCGGGGAATATTCGTGTGTACTCGGAGTTTGTGGCGTCAAATAAATGGAGGCGGAGTTGACTTGTCCGGTCAGGCTCTTTATTTACTTTATTAAGGCTATGGTAACGGGATTCTCTCCGTCTACTTCTCCGCTGCGTTTGTATTCTTCTTCGTATTCATGTTGATTCTGCTCATTCGGGAGAATAGATTTCTATTCAATTGGTATAACTTCAATGGTGGATATGTGTCGGGATTGGTGAGGAAATTCGTGACGTTAGCTGGTAGCAGGTGGCGATGAAACGTTACGGGTGACGGGAAAAAGTTACATTCACTTTATCGGTTGGTGAATAGATTGTGGAAAATTTTTTGGCTGAACAGTTTTCCGGTACACTTTTTGGAAATTTTTGTCGCATTATTATTATTATTTAATAATCATTTTTGAATAATTATTTTAAAATGATTATTCACTCAGGAACTTACTTGATAATTTTTTAAGTTGATTATTTTTTAAATATTATTATTATTTGAATTTTATAGTTCCACTGAAATTTCTAGGAATTTTATCATTAAAAAATTCATATTTGACTAAAAATTTTAATAAATTGAGGAATTCTTGTCTTCCTGCTGCTCAGATATTCAAAATTTTACGATTTTTTGCCTCTTTATGAATATTCGTTAGAAAACATTTTAAAAATCTGGAAAAAATTAAAAGGTTTACTTTGGAGGAAGATTTGTGAATAAATTAAAAAATTGCAATTTTTGAAAATTACGAGCATTTCCTGTAAATAATTTTTAAACAATCAATATTCCACCAAATTTATTCATATTTAGAAGTTTACAAAACAATTAAACAATTTAATTATGTGTAAACAAAGAATTTAAAAAAAATAATAATTCTGCGCAAAATGAATGATTTTTTTCAATTCTTCTCACGCAATTTAATTGACAAATTTGACGATTGAAAATAGCTAAATCTATAGTGTGACCTGTACCAAACTGTAAAAGATATTGTTTATTCTTAAATCAAATTCAATATCACTCTCCTGAAAATTTCTACCCAACTCTCCACGAAATTTCAATTTTCGTCTAATAATCCTCTTCCCTTGGCACTCGATATTTCCGGACATCTAGATTTTAAAATCACCTTCAAAAAGGAATTCAAGACGCTTTTTCGTTATACGTATTATGTCGTTGATCTTTTCAGGTTGCTCAATTTCATCATGACCCAAATATTCCCGTTAACTTTCTTACTACAGGCATCTTTCTCCATTTATTTCCTCTCCATACCCCCCTGCTCCCCCCCTCGCATCATTGGATTCTGTATGAGACACATGTGTGTAACATCTCACGCGTGAATTTGATACAATGTTACATCGCTGGTGCGCCACACATTAATCCTTCTCCGGTTACGAGCAGAGGGTCTACGAGTCCTCGTTAATGCGTTAGATTATTATTATTGATACAGTCAGATTCGTGTGAGAAACAAAAATATTTATCTCTCCTTAATGTATGGCGATTTTATCGTTTTCCTCTGTTCCGGAATGGGGGAATTCCATTGTCAACGTAAATCAATTCGACAGATTTGTTGTTTTTTTGTCCCCCGGTCGAAGATTTGTGATCAACTACTTGGAATCAAAGAATAAATACTTCACTCTTTGGTTAGGACCTGTGTGGATGAGTGGATGGAGATCATCGACCCCCGTAAATTCCTCATTTTTGGGTTTCTATTTTATTCAGCTTCTCGGGGATTTTTTTTTTTTCTTTAAAAGGCCCACTCGCTCCTTCTGTGGTACAAATAAAAGATTTGGACGGGTAATTTATGCACCGGGCGGCCCTTTTCAACCGATAAGATTGGATTGTCACGGCAGGGTATTATGGATACTCAGACTCAGAATGGATTCAGTCACTTTTTACTTTTTTATTGTCATACGGCTCTACCTAATGAGCCTATAAAAAAAGGGGTGGGAATAATCGTTAAAATTTTGGGTTTTTTTATTCTCTGGCATTGTCTGGGTAGGTCAATGAATGGGGCGACATTTTTTATTCATTTTTTCTATCTGATAATTCTGTAGAAGTAGTAATGATTAATTTTTTATCGCGTCGCGATTTAACAATTACGAAATTTTAAATTCTCACGGTTCGGGACGCTTTGAGAAAACAATTGCGATTTAATGGATAGATGATTACAGTAATTTTTTGGAGAGTGACATGAATTTAGTGGAGGGGAAATTATAATATTCCAGATTTCACTGAAAATTTAATGAAATTACTGATTTTTGAGCAGTTGGAAGATGAGAATTCCCCAATTTATTTGAAATTTCAATCAAAACATGAATATTCCGCAGTAAATTGTCTGAATATTAATTAATTGAAATTTCGGGGATATATTTACCGAAATTCCTCTGATTTCTATTAATTTTCGTGGAATAACTGAACTGAAATTTGTAGTTTACGTTGATTTTTCCAACAAATTTTGAATTTTCAATAATAAAATTCTTTGAAATGTCAGTGGAATACAAGGTGATGGAAAAATTGGCATAAAAATTGCAATTTCATTGAGAGTTGACTAATAATTTCCAGGGGAGTAATATTGAATCCGATTTAGATACAACAATCATGAAATTTTTAATTCCAATAAAAAATTGAGTGAAATGCCAATTTTGTGAGCAACAGGATAACAAGAATTCCCCAATTTACTCCAAAACTTCACTCACAAATAAATATTACAGTGAATATTAATTAATTGAAAGTCCAAGGATATATTAACCTGAATTTTCATGAAATAATTGAACTGAAATTTCCACTTTACTTTGATTGTTCTCAGAAATGTTGAATATTTAATTACAAAATTCCGTGAAATTTCCCTCTTCGATCATTGAAAAAATGTTGAAGGGTTTCTTCACTCAATATTAGTTGACCATTTGAAAAAAAATATCATGTATGTCTCCTCAATATCTTGACTCGAGGCACTATCCCCCCTGTCCGTAGTCTCTAACTTCCTCTAAATGATCAAGTACGGTCACCTCTCCCCGTCGCCATCGCTCACACGAAAAAGAATAAAAAAAAAATACGCAACTCCAAATAAAAGAATTCGCACTTTCAAATAAAAGAATTCGAAAACTGGAGTTGCTCTCGTAGGTGTGTACACCCGAGTCCAGTGAAAAGAGGTGGCTCTCCAAAGTGTATGCGGCAAGTGGGCCACTCTTGAAACGGATGAGCAGGTGAGCGCGTGTAAATCTGGGTGGACCTGCCTGTGGGCGCTAGGGGGTGAGGACCGGGGGGGGGGGCGAGGCCCATGTGAGTGCGAGCGAGAGGGAAGTCCTGATGGAGAAGGGACAATCTGTTTACATGGACCGAGGGGCTCAGCTGCCGTCACTCGATTTCAAATTCCTCGAATAAAAGAATGTTTTTTTATCCTCTTTCGATTGTTAAGGTACGACCTCTGCATTCCAAAATCAACCACGAGGGTGTGAATCCGTGACGGGTCCCTCTTCCGGATCAATTACACATATACCCCCCACACCCCTCTCGCCACTTGTATGCGATGCACCTACCGTAAACGTTTGTAATTTCATCATGCCAGAGAGAGACTGGGGATTAAAAAAAAATGAAATTTTGACGATTATATTCTCCTGTTTCTAAGGTGTTGAAAGCTTTTTGCCGAATTTTTAAGGAATTTAATCGTAATTAATAATTGACATTTCACTTCATTAATAAATTTATCAATTAATTAATTAATTAATTAATTGATAAATTAATTAATGACATGAAATATCAATTATGACTAGATTTTATTTAAATTGATAAATTAATTATGAATCAATTAATTTATCAATTAGTGGATTGATTAATAAATTCATTAATCAATTGATTGCTTAATTTAATGAATTTATTAATCAATTAATTAATCATCTATCATTTACTTGAGTTTTAATTGAAAACTCAAGTAAATTGAGAAACTCTCGTCCCCCGGNGGGGGGGGGGGGGGGGGGGGGGGGGGGGGGGGGGGGGGGGGGGGGGGGGGGGGGGGGGGGGGGGGGGGGGGGGGGGGGGGGGGGGGGGGGGGGGGGGGGGGGGGGGGGGGGGGGGGGGGGGGGGGGGGGGGGGGGGGGGGGGGGGGGGGGGGGGGGGGGGGGGGGGGGGGGGGGGGGGGGGGGGGGGGGGGGGGGGGGGGGGGGGGGGGGGGGGGGGGGGGGGGGGGGGGGGGGGGGGGGGGGGGGGGGGGGGGGGGGGGGGGGGGGGGGGGGGGGGGGGGGGGGGGGGGGGGGGGGGGGGGGGGGGGGGGGGGGGGGGGGGGGGGGGGGGGGGGGGGGGGGGGGGGGGGGGGGGGGGGGGGGGGGGGGGGGGGGGGGGGGGGGGGGGGGGGGGGGGGGGGGGGGGGGGGGGGGGGGGGGGGGGGGGGGGGGGGGGGGGGGGGGGGGGGGGGGGGGGGCGAGGCCCATGTGAGTGCGAGCGAGAGGGAAGTCCTGATGGAGAAGGGACAATCTGTTTACATGGACCGAGGGGCTCAGCTGCCGTCACTCGATTTCAAATTCCTCGAATAAAAGAATGTTTTTTTATCCTCTTTCGATTGTTAAGGTACGACCTCTGCATTCCAAAATCAACCACGAGGGTGTGAATCCGTGACGGGTCCCTCTTCCGGATCAATTACACATATACCCCCCACACCCCTCTCGCCACTTGTATGCGATGCACCTACCGTAAACGTTTGTAATTTCATCATGCCAGAGAGAGACTGGGGATTAAAAAAAAATGAAATTTTGACGATTATATTCTCCTGTTTCTAAGGTGTTGAAAGCTTTTTGCCGAATTTTTAAGGAATTTAATCGTAATTAATAATTGACATTTCACTTCATTAATAAATTTATCAATTAATTAATTAATTAATTAATTGATAAATTAATTAATGACATGAAATATCAATTATGACTAGATTTTATTTAAATTGATAAATTAATTATGAATCAATTAATTTATCAATTAGTGGATTGATTAATAAATTCATTAATCAATTGATTGCTTAATTTAATGAATTTATTAATCAATTAATTAATCATCTATCATTTACTTGAGTTTTAATTGAAAACTCAAGTAAATTGAGAAACTCTCGTCCCCCGGCTGCTCGAAAATTCTGACTTTCATTAAATTCCCAGTAAAATTTTGACTTTCATGTCATTTTCCCCCTCAACCAAACTCAATATCACTTTCCTGAAAATCTTCGATTCCAATTTCATTCGAAATTTCCCCTCTACTCTCTCTCTAATCAGTAACAACATTCGTCTCCATTAAGCCGTTGGGTCAACAATTCCATCGTCTTTTTAGTCTCATTATCATTTCTGAGATTTTCATCAACACTCACCGTGTGTGGCAATGGACCCAATGAAGAGGGGAACATCCAAGAATTTTAATTATTCCCTAGAGACGCTGTCAATTTATTCATGTAAATATCCACCACGTACGTGTAGAATTCCTCCTTAATGATTTTTTTTCGGATAATTAATAAGCATTCATTTGGGGAATAATGCGGAGAGACTCTTGACGTAAACAAAGCTGCATTCGAGAATGAAAAATATCTATTGCCCAATGCGAGGTGTGTGGACAGGTATATTCATTATATATTTTTTTTTACGTAACCGACCAATTAATGAAACCGAGGTTTTCTAGTGGGCGTCCTGCCCCGAATAGTGTCCCGCCGGGACGAATTGTGTAAATAATGTGAGATTAACGAGCGATATGGAATTGAAATAGATGATACTTTCGAGTGGATGGACACGGAGATAATGGGAGGAAAATAAATAATGGGAGATATCAATGGAAAAACTAGTGTCTTAAGGCTGTCTTAATGGGAGACGTGGAGCATGAAAAATGTCTCCATGTCAAATGCATTCCGGAACCTGGAGATTGATATGAATACAGCTGCCTTGAATTAAAATATTATGAAAAACTTTCTCTTTTTAAGACATTTAAGCCTGATTTTACGACATTTTCGATGTCTCAAATCACGATATGGGGGATCTAAAGATGTCCAACACATCGGATTTTAAAATGTCTTAAATCGAGATGGGTTAAGACATTTCAGACATTTCAATTATCTTAAATTATGACAAAATGGAGAATTTCCATTTTCTCGATAAAAAATAATCAGTACCAAAGGACAAAAAAAAACATTTTTAAGACGTCTTAAATTAACACGGCTTAACACGGTCTTAAATTTGGATTAAACCGTATTAATTTAAGACTTCTTAAAACACCCAAAAATGTCTCAAATTCCTCAAATACCTGAACACGGCACCCCAAGATTATTTCAATCGCCCAACTCGTCTTAAAAATCGTCTTAAATCACCCCATTTTTCCCAGCGATTTAGGACATTCCCATTATTTTGAATCACGTCATATTCGAGAATTTCCGTTTTATCAATGTAAAATAATCGACTTAAAAAAAAAAATTTTAAGACGACTTAAGCCAAATTTAAGACCTCCTCAATCACTGGCAACTGCCTGAAATAAGAATGTTTCAATCCACAAACCCCACTAAGCTCTTGAAAATCATGTCCACCGAGGGCACCACTTCTCCGTTATTTTATGAATTTCCTCCCCTCCCGCACTTTGATATCAAGACCGGCATTAACGTTTCCCGTTGAGATACATAATAATGGATAAAGAGTGGCCGTAGGATCCGCGGAGTGGTGCGCCGTAAGAATACCAACGGGTAGTCTCTCCTCCTCTCCCCCCGATGATGGTGGTTGTGCGCGCGGGGGCCCGTAAAATATAAAGCATTAAGCGTTAATCTCAAACCGGTGGACAAGATAATGCCCGAACGTCGGCGTCCGCGGTGAGGAGCCTTTGAGTGGCTATTTATCTCGAGTTTAAATCGATTTGTATGCTAATCCCCCTCCTCGGCCAACAGCATCGAAGAAATCCGCCTGGCGTACATAAAACTGAAGGAGACCTACAAAACTCGCCTTGGCGAAGAGCCTCATGAGATTCCAGATATATCCCTGACTAATTAGGACCATGCACGGGGCCTCCATTGCATGTCGTTCGTGTCTCTTTTGCTAACCGGAGAATACCAATGCAACTGTGTTGTACTCCGGGAGAGGAACAACGCGAGTGGAATCTCCGGTCTCGCGTGCTTTTTCTATTCTGAAGGTGGATGAATTATTATTTCCACTTCTAATTGAAATAGGGGAATTGAATGGGGAAGGGGGAGGCTAGTAGCTTATGGCGGGTTAATTTGAGATGTTGGACGGGAATATGTTTTGAAGTGAAAAGTGTGATAGGCAAGGCGTATTAATAATTAAAGACGTCAGGAGTTTTGAACATTAGATGGATGTCTTAGTGCCTTCAAGACGTCTTATTTAAGACATTTCCATTATCTTATACGATGGCTGATTCGAGAATTTTCGGTTTCTCGATGTAAAATAATCAATACCGCAATTGAAAAAAAAGTTGAGGCGTCTTAAATTAAGACGACTTAAGACAAATTTCAGACGCTTTAAAACACTCAAAAATTTATCAAACTCCTCAAATATCTAAACGTGAGGCCCTAAAAATGTTTAAATTGTCTATCCCAAGGGTCTTAAAAAACGTCTTAATTTAAGACCCCATTTTCCGCAGTGATTTAAGACCATTCTCCTAAATTATGAAAAACACGAGAAAATCCGATTCATCGATGGAAAATAATCAATATCAAAATACAAAAAAGTTCCATTTTAAGACGTCTTAAATTAAAACGACTTAAGACAAATTTCAGATGCTTTAAAACACTCAAAAATTTATCAAACTCCTCAAATATCTAAACGTGAGGCCCTAAAAATGTTTAAATTGTCTATCCCAAGGGTCTTAAAAAACGTCTTAATTTAAGACCCCATTTTCCGCAGTGATTTAAGACCATTCTCCTAAATTATGAAAAACACGAGAAAATCCGATTCATCGATGGAAAATAATCAATATCAAAATACAAAAAAGTTCCATTTTAAGACGTCTTAAATTAAAACGACTTAAGACAAATTTCAGATGCTTTAAAACACTCAAAAATTTATCAAACTCCTCAAATATCTAAACGTGAGGCCCTAAAAATGTTTAAATTGTCTATCCCAAGGGTCTTAAAAAACGTCTTAATTTAAGACCCCATTTTCCGCAGTGATTTAAGACATTTTCATTCTCCTAAATTATGAAAAACACGAGAAATTCTGATTTATCGATGGAAAATAATCAATATCAAAATACAAAAAAGTTCCATTTTAATACGTCTTAAATTAAGACGACTTAAGACAAATTTCAGGCGCTTTAAAACACTCAAAAATTTATCAAACTCCTCAAATATCTCAACGTGAGGCCCTAAAAATGTTTAAATCGTCTATCCCAAGGGTCTTAAAAAACGTCTTAATTTAAGACCCCATTTTCCGCAGTGATTTAAGACATTTTCATTCTCCTAAATTATGAAAAACACGAGAAATTCTGATTTATCGATGGAAAATAATCAATATCAAAATACAAAAAAGTTCCATTTTAATACGTCTTAAATTAAGACGACTTAAGACAAATTTCAGACGCTTTAAAACACTCAAAAATTTATCAAACTCCTCAAATATCTAAACGTGAGGCCCTAAAAATGTTTAAATCGTCGATCCCAAGGGTCTTAAAAATCGTCTTAATTTAAGACCCCATTTTCCCCAGTGATTTAAGATATTTCCACTATTCTAAATTATGAACAATCCCATACATTCCGTCTCATATTTTTCATAAAAAATAATCGATTTGAAAACACGAAAAAAATCGCATTTTAAGACATCTTAAATTAAGGCGACTTACGCCAACTTTCAGACATCTTGAAACAATCAAAAATGTCTCAAATTCCGAATGTCAACGAAAAGAATGAGACTCCATAAGTTTTAAACATCATATCTATGGCTGAACGTCTTAAAGATGTCTTAATTTAAGACTAAAAAAATCACTTGAATTTGGGAATAAAAATGGCTGAATTTCAGACACTATTTTTTCGCGATGGAATCATCACTCTGATGAGAAGAAAGGCAAACATCACGACTCCGCGATTTTATTTTTCCCTGATGCTCTTATTCTCGCGAAAAATCATCGAGGCGAAGGGCCTCCTTCTGAAATACGTTTACGGACTGCGTCACAAAGGAGAGTTGCAGAGTTTACTGCTCCCCTGAACACGAGCACTGTGTCATGATGCTGTTGAGAACGTCAACCGGTATGGAGGGGTAGCCATCCTTGCGAGCAAACTTCAACCCCGCGTGCCTCTTTCTTTGAAGAAATGCAACACTGCTTAAATCTTCTTTTTCATGTAATATTTTTTTGTCGTAGCTCGTTGCGATATCTTTCGTCCTCTCGAGGATGTCCCCAGTTTACGCCCATCCAATTAAAACCCACTCGTTCTGTTTATGTGTATTTTTTCTTGGTTATGGTATTTCTTCCGAGCGCGGCTCATTTTACTCGGGATGAAGGATGGTTTATTGGGAGCATTGTTCGTGGTTTCAAAAGAATTGAAACTTTCTTACTCATGAAACGTGTGATGAACGACGCAGTTTGTCTCCTTGCGAAACAGGTGGTTCGGAGGTTTTTTGTCGGATGGCTCGGGCCTGTGTGTGGAGAGTACAATGGGACTTGTCTCCTCGTGGAGTCATTGTAGAGCATAATCCTTATCCCGTATGATCGCGAGTCCAGTTCTCCTTGGCATGGAAAAACTCTCTGCACAACGTGGAAGAATTAACTGTCTTGATGCGCTGTTAGAATTTTTTCGAAATTTCATGGGAAATATGCACTGTTAGAAAATTACTCTTGAATGTTCAAGTGAAAGAGCTTCAAATTTTCAACAACGACAAAGTTACATGAAATTTCTGGATATTTCTTCATTGACGAATCAGTGAATTTCATGAGTATTCAAGTAATACTCGACTTTCAGGTCCATTTTCCTGCATTTTGCGAATTTTCACAGAATAATTGAATTGAAAAATCAAGTATTTGATTTTTCAATGACAAGATTTCTGGAAATTTCAGTGCAAATTGGATTTCAGGGGAGAACTTAGTGATGACCAGTGGAAAAACGGTTCTAGGTTCGAGTAAAAATTTCGGAATGTATTTATTGAATTGAACAATTTATTTGAGTCAAATGAAGATTATTAGTAGTACAAAAAACCATTTCGACTAAAAAAAAAATGTTTGATTTGAATAAAAACTTTATTTCGCACTATTGAAATAAACTTATTTGTTTCATTCAAATAAATTATTCTTCTTCGAATTGAGACATGACGTATCCGATTTTCAAACATTGCGAAAGTGTCTCATTTCCAGATATGAAGAAATGTCTTTCTAAATACAAAGAAATGAACTCCGGGGATTACAGAGACGCGTTTCAGCGATTATGTGACACATTTGAGAGCGATATGCAAGTACTTCCGTGAAAGCCCGGTTTTTTTGGACTCGGGGAGATACTTTGGGGGGTTTTCAGTGATCTCCGAACGTTTATGAGTCAGCCTTATCAAATGGAAGTGAGCGACCGCACGAATATACCCGGAGACCCGGTTCGCCCACTTGGACTCATCGAATCCTCTTCTCCAACAACTCCGGGCTGAAGATTCTGTGGGAAATGAATATTAAAGATTCGCGGGTGGGACTTAACGCGGGTTAGCTTCACCTCTTTCTCTTCGGTCTTTCGTCGTGGAATCGGGAGCTTTGGTACTACCGGAATATTTTCATTCGCGTCTTGCGGAGTATTCAGAGAGCCTTTTTAAGACATTAGGGATATCCAAGTACTTTGGCTATTTTTTCTCCTGTGAAATGATTTTCTACTTTTGTAGTCGAACATTAGAACTTTCATTTGAGCTCTATTTGATCCTGTTTCCGGACATTGTGATATGGTTTTATTGTTGAAACTTCCCTCATGGAAAAATATATAAATAATATACATCATATGGGCCAATATATATGAAACATATATAAAAAATTGAAAAATTCATGGGGGAAATATTTGATTCTTGTGTATCGTCTGGAATTTTTACGTATTTTTTCTAGATCTCGGGCTCAAGAAAAAAAATAATAAAATGCGAACGTTTTTCAATCAAAAATGATGAGCTATTGAAAAAAACTAGTGGTTTTGCTGAATCAAATCTTGCTTGAAAGTCCCAGAATTTTTCTACATTTCAAAAGAAAGTTATTTGAAAAAATGATACAAGAAATTATGAGTTTTGTGGAAAATTCTATTGAGGCTCACGTGTGGCAGTTACGCCTTCACCGTGAGTGGCGCGCAATTCGAATGGCAATATAGTCGCCGGAGCATCACGGAAGAGATCTGAGAGAGAGAAAACACCCCGCAGGTTTACCAACTCAAAATAACCAAAGGAATGATCCGTGCGGCAGTGCCACGTCTCCGATGCATTTTAATATTGTTTCAACAATTAGAAAAACATCCAATAGAAATAATTTGCCACAATCTGACAAACAAATTAATATTCAAGAAATGTTCAAATGCACACTGAAATATTTACTTGAAAATTGCAAGAGGTCTCGTCTTCAAATTAAAACGTCTCGAAGAAACCATTTTTTGCACTGATGAGAATGATATTTCCACACTAGATAATATCGTTCATTTTTCATCTCTGCGCACGAATGAAAACACGTATGGCGGATTTATATTGCAAAACCGGACAGAACAATAATGAGTTGAGTTTTTACACTTGTCAGTCTGTCGTGTTTGGTTACTCATTTTTATTCCCATGTGTATTAGATACAATTGTTGCCTGGGCGTCATAAAAATAATAGCAGGTTGTTTACCGTGGATTATAACCGCAGGAGCGTAACCGCAATTTCATTTAAGAGCACGAACTAACATTGTGCAATTGGGTAGGGATATAACATTCATGAGTGAGGCGTTTCAGTCGACTATCGAGTATCAATTGTTCCAATTGCGAAAAACTGCCTGCCTAACTGTTCCCTAAGTAGCTATTAGCGGGTTGTTTCTTATTCTTATTCGAGAAAACAGCGACAAATTATTTTTACAATCTACGGGACGATTGGAATCTCGATTGTAATACGGAGATATTGCATTGTCGATCGCCGGATTACACGTCTGTTCGATAATTGACATAAGACTGATTTATAATGGAATGTCACAAACGCTTGGCTATCGTGATTCATCAAAGAGCGACGTTTTAGATAATCGGGTTAAGGCTGCGCGTATCGATTATCGAATTTTAAACCGTTAATTGTGGTTAACAACGTCATTGTCATCGAAGGGAATATGGAGTAGTGAAAACAATGTCGGGAATTAAGACGCTTTTATCTCCTTTTTTTTTCGAGATATTTGTTTTCTTAAATTTCAGGATATCCAAGATTTTGAGAATTTGTCAATTAAATTGCGAGAAAAATTTACATTCTGCACAGAATTATTATTATTTTGAGCATTCGTTGTTTACGAATAAATAATTGAAATTGTTTAAAATTTCGGGAACAATTTTTTGGAAATTGATTGCTTAGGAATAGTTAATTATTAATTATAAACGGAAATTTTTAAATTATTCATCAATTTTTTTCCAAAAGTAAATTTTCTAATTTTTTTTAGATTTTTAAAATGTTTTTTGACGATTCAATGTCGAGATTTAAATTCAGAGCAAAGTTTAAATAACACAATCATTATGAAATGTGCGGAAATTTAGAGTCAAATAGGATATTTTCAAGTCCTCACGTATCTAGAATTAAAACAGAAAAAATGTCTTAAATTTTAAAACATTCTGAAAATGTCTTGTTCATAAAAAATCTTGTTTGTAGACCGATAAAGCGTCTCATTCCAAGCAATTTTAAATTTCATCCGTCACGACTCTAAACTATGAGTCACATTTTTACGTCTAATGTCTTAAATTAAGACATGAAGACACGCATTCTAGACATTCTATCTGTCTCATTTTTTTTCTTAAATATTTCGACGTAAATTTCAAGACATTACGAAAAAACCTTCCCTTTAAGACATCCGAAAGTGCCACCATAAGCCCCATTCACCCTATTAGATTATGGAAAAAAATAACCACTTTGGAGTACTTTCAACACTTTAAGAATTATTATTATTAAAATCTCAGTTTGACTACACAGTCAAGAGGCACTTTACAGTATGAAAACTTGTTATGGACTAAGATGGTGAGGTCCAGGGTTAATATAGACTCTGGAGGGCAACATAATTTCCACTACCTGAAGTAACATTCGGTTTTTCCTTCTTGACCCTTCCTGCTCACCAGATGTATTTATGGGGAAAACCGCACATTTTGGAATTCCCGTACTGTGAAAGTCCCGCGAGGGCTTTCCCCCTTTTTTTACAATATGAGGAAAGACCCCATAGCAACAAAGCAATAAATTTTTCCTAAATCCGGACACATAAAACTTGGGAAAGAGTGAATTTTGTACCCGCGGAAGACCCCGAAATCCAACACACCCCTCCAACATCTTAAATTAAGACATCTCGAGGACCCTAGACTTCTCACATTCATCACTCCCAATCTCGCCCAATAAAATCGTCCCCATTCCGAATCAAAACCGCCAAACTCCCCCAAAAACCCGCGTTATGCCAAAAATTTTGATTTGCCCAGGTGCCCCCAAAGTCCGCGAGTTATTTCTGGAATTCTCGATGAACGGCACGGATCGTGCGAGCCCAAAAGAAAAGGCATAGTACCCAGAATCACCCATCTCGTCAACTCTCTTTTGGAATAGCTCGTTTTATCCAACTGCACAAGGTATGCGGACGACGGACAATCAATGTGTACGTTCGATTCATTCTATATAAGTATGAGGGACTTTGAAAAGGCCCCAATGGGAATAAGAAAACTCACCGTCAATTCTGCGTAGTAGCGCCCATGTAAGTAAACCGTACCAGGCACTGATCCCTTCTCATCGTACAATTCAATATCCTCTTTTTTTTTCACCACAATTCAGGCTTCAACAGCAGAATAAATCAATGAATCCAACTTGACTCGTTGTTGCCCAGGGCCCATAAAATGATCATTACCACCACCAACTGGCTATTCCCATTAAAATCATCACAGAAACAATCACAAATATCACTTCAATCAACATTCGCTGATCAACTATTCGAGGAATGTCGACAATTCACGTGTGCCAGAACGAATTGTCATACTGTAACCACCAACAGGTGGATCACAATCATTCGCGTTATCACAGGTTCATCGGCACTCTCATTCACACGTACATTGTTCAGCCCCAACACAGGTGTAGGACAAAGAGATTCGTTATAAATACCCTAAACCATGAATTTTGAAAAACCCAGAGGAACCAACCACAACCGAAAATGTATCACACGTTGCACACGTCAGGTCCTCACCTCCCGCACTGTGATCCCCGAAATATCTCACTACCCTCCAAGACACTGTCTTCCACTCGACCTTACACGATCGTTTGATTCAGTTAGAGAGTGGTGTGTACCGCTTTCATTGTATCGTCGTTGATCATTCCCGGAGTCCTTGGGTGGGAGATCTCTCTCACCACTCAACCCCTCAATATACGTGTTTATTATATTATCCACTACGTGCTGACCACCCCAATATCGGCTCTCACCCAGAGTGGCCCGGTTTTCCAGAACAATTAACCCTCAAAGTCTAATCGATTTAATCAGGTGTTCGTTCGTGTCCGTTCGATGAGTCCTCTGACCCTTCAGCAACTCTGGCATTACACCATCGACATATCAATGGTAATTCATGGGCTTTCTGTGCTCAGTTCTTTGTCTATTAATCAATCAAATCACCACCACGTGTCAGCCAAGGTCATCTCCCTCAGAACAACATAATAAAGGAACAAAATTTAGTAATCACAGACAGTAACACTAATCCACGAAATTTCCACAGATCAATCGGAAAAATCCAAATGCCCGGACACCATGTACATCGAGTGACAATGATAATGATATAACAATAGCCCGTGCGTTCTCCGCTGGTTCGGATCTTACACTGAAGACCCGGCAACACACACACGTGTGCGTGCCCCAGCCGGCGGGTCCCCAGCAGGTAGAGAAGAAGGAGGTAGTGGGCCGCTGAGGGCACCCAGCACCAGTGAGAAATACCCGGAGTAGGAGGTGGAGTGTATGTGGAATACACCGGGGCGATTGTATTGAGGCTTGAGAGAGAGATTTTAATGGTGGGGAAGGGGTGAGGGGGGCGGGCAGGGGGG
>NW_021680582.1:188557-188711 GCF_001412515.2 Diachasma alloeum
AGCAGGGGGACAACACACTCTGGTGTGTACCAGGGGGGAACATGAAGCCTAAGAAACGAGGGAACGTCTCGGGGAAGAGAGTACGGACCGCATGTATACGTGTGTACACACACGTGTGGTTTATACGAGATGGTACATACTACGTCAACAGGTT
>NW_021680582.1:188783-203831 GCF_001412515.2 Diachasma alloeum
AGATAAAGAAGAAAGGATGAGACGGAGAGGAAGATGGAAAATGCTCAGGTGAAAACGACGGAGACAAGCCTTGGCCATCAACAAGGGCCTTTTAAGGTGGGGGAGAACAGAAGAATTGTTCACCTGATACCTGGGGCTGGGGGAGGGGGGTCTTAAAATTGGATTAATTTAGGACGGGATTGAAGTGTTTTTTTTGGGAGGGGGGAAGGAAGGATGCATGATAAGAGAGAGATTTTTGGAGGATTTGATATTTAAAATTGTGAAAAGTCATGTCTTAAGGGGGTCTTAATTTAAGACGTGAAAGGAGACGGAGAGGAAGATTGAAAAGGCTTTGAATAAGGCCTTTTAAGGTGGGGGGGGGAGGTGCAGAAGAGTTCATCTGATGGCTGGGTTTGGGGGGTGTCTTAAAATTGGATTAATTTAGAACGGGATTGAATTTTTTTTTTTGGGAGGGGGGAAGGAAAGATGCTTGATGAGAGAGATCTTTGGAGGATTTGATATTTAAAATTGTGAAAAGTCATGTCTTAAAAGGGTCTTAATTTAAGACGTTCTTAAGACACGACGTCAGTTTTAAGACACATTTAATTAGAAGACATCGGTTTTTAATATCTCAAAATTGAAAACACGCAATTCAACTGACCTTCTGTACAAAAATTGAAGCTATCTAAAATGGCTTAAATTTTTCGAGTGCCTTAATTTAAGATACCACGGTGAACGTCTTAAAAAGTAAAAGCAAAATTATCCCAAATATAAAAAATAACCTAGACTCAAAACCTTCGAATTAAGACAAAGTTTAAGACATTGTAAGACTCCTGTTAAACAGTCTTAATTTAAGAACTCAGACAAACAACCATCTTCACCACCAAATCATCGCAAACCATCCCAAAATCATTCATTCACGACTTTCCTCTGAAACCCCCACGACCCTGAATAAATCCCAACATCTCTTAATTCAATCCACTCCTCCCTGCAGTAGCAACAACCCGGCATTTCCACCTATCGTTAACCACAGCCGCCAGACTCCATCTCCACCGTCTTACCCCCAACTCCCAGCCATTTTCACTGATGCTCTCCTTTTGATGGGTTCCCTCCCCCAAGCAACAGCGAATCCAGTTGTGCATGATGGTACACCATCACCATCCATTGACCCGTGAGACGAACGGTACCGATAGTTTTGCTTCCACTCAAGTCCATTCCCACTCAAGTCCCTATACTCGTTCAATCCGATGATAGACCACTCCAGTGTACAGCCAATCATTCACCAAGACGATTCATTCATCGATTTTCAAGCCCACCAGCATCACGATCCGGCTTCGGGGTTTCATGTCTGCGAGGTTGTGTATGAAGGACATTCGATGAACGCGAGACGGTGAAAGCCAGACCACACTGTCTATATTTTCGTCGTTGGTGAGGGGGGTGGGGGAGGAGGAGGGGGGAGGGTGGACCGCTTTATCTGGACCTCACTCCTGGGCGACTTTGTCCAACTCACCTGTCATCTCCTCTTATCGGCAACCATCCGTCCATCCATCTCGACCCTTTGGTCTTTTATTTTCTCCTCATCCTATATGGTTTTTTTTTCATCTCCTCGGTTTTTTCGTCCCTGTTCGTTCGCCTCTCCTCGTTATCTCACAATCCTCTCGCCTTCGTTTCTCTAATTCCCCCCGGGGTCTGGTTGTCCACGTGATCCAGAGATCGATTTACTGACAAATTGACGGTGACTCTTTAGCTTGTGTCATTATTCAAACGTTGAACTCCAGGGTTGGGTGGCTGCGGATATGATTTCAGGGCGAAGACGAGGGGATTAAATTAGGACAGGTTTGTTTTAGGGGTCTTCTGGGAGTTTTTATTGTTTTTGGGGTTTTAAATGGAGATTTTCATCGTTGTGGAGGGGTTGTAATTGAGGTAGAATGAATGGCTTAAATTGAAACGGCTTTAAGACATCAGTTTTTGTGTCTTAAAATTTTGGAATTATTGGAATATGTTATTTTCAGACACTTTAGACTTCGTATATAATGATTTGAAGCTCTGATTTTTTTTGGTTTATTGGCTTAAAATAAGACAGTTTTAAGACATCGGTTTCAGGTGGCTTTAATCCCCGAAAATCCAAAAACATTTCATTTTCAGACACTACAAGTATCACTCATCAAAATTCGAGTTACTAATATCTTTTTTCTCCCATGTCTTAAATTAAGATGAATTTAAGACATGCTTTTTTATGGCCCTAAATTTTAAGACACTGAAAAATTGAAATTTTACCGCACGTCAAACTTTATATAAGTCCATTTAAGACACTAAGAAATTCTATTATATCGCATGTCTTAAATTAAGACATATTTAAGACATCAATTCTCATCGACTTGAATGTTCAAAATATTTGAAATCGCCTCCAGCCATAAAAACGGCCAATTTCGATCCACTAAAACCTCCCCTGCCCAACGTCTTAAATTAAGACACCTCCAACCCATCAATAACCCCAGTATCATCCCATCACAGCAGCTCCCATAAGTCAGTCGAATCGATAGTTTTCCGCATGCAAAGTAGAGAGGACATGGTCAATCAGACATGCTTCACATGCCTGACCATTCCAGCGAGATAAGAATTATACACACAAGTCCTCCTAGCCAGCAACTGCAATTACACCAGGACGACAGCATCTTCAAGCTAGCCCCACGAGTTATGCCGAGTTGCTGGGGTAAGTAACAGGAACAGAGTGTCTGATTGAGGACGTTGAACCCTTCTAAGAGGGGGCCTACGTACACTTGACCGCATCCGATAATTCGATAAAGTGTCCTCTCATTACCCTATTGATTGCTCCATTGTCCCTTAAAGTATCCCTTCTCTCCTTTGACGAAGACAGGTTTTCACATTTCATTGATTCATCCCAAGAAAGGTGAGGACGCCCGAATCTTAATTGAATCGTTGGGGTGCTCGGTTACCAGCTCAAGTCTTGTGGACAGCGAGAATGTGACAGACATCGGTCGATGTCGTCTCATTTTGAATGAGAAGGGACCAAGGGTGAAGGAAGAATTGGATATTCACTCCAAGTGCTGAGGATTTCTCCGGGCTGTCCGGTAGTTTTGCCAGCTTGGAGCAATGTATATGTGGGATATCTGAGCGTGTAATTGTGGACAACTGCACACTGCACTGCTTGCGCTGGGCACTGGTGGGCGGGGCGCACTCTGTGCCATTCTATTTTCCACTCGGCTCTCATTCATAACTCGGTTTTTAATAGCCTCCACTGTACTGCAAGAGTCGAGAGTAGCACACTTGTGTTACTTCGGGGATATTACGGGTGATGCGGGTGAACCCTTCTGTTGGTTGGATGGATTTCAAGATGTCATTATTGGGATTTTTATGACGAATGTTTCAAGTCAGGCATTAAGTTTTTAGGGATGACAGACGGGAAAGGTTATTGAGGTGATGGATCGATGACATCTCAGGGACATGAAGGTGAAGACATCTGACTTTTTGAAGATGGCAGACAGAAAACGTTGATGACATCAAACAGAAGAAGTCTTAAAGTAAAAGAATAGAACATCTGTAACAGAAAACATTTGAACAACTTCCGACCGAAATCAGGTCAGGAATCAGGCAGTCGACAGTGGACAGACATTTTTAAGACGTCATACAACAGACATGAAACGTTTTAAGACTTTCGGCGACAGACGTCTTGGAGACATTGAAAAGAAGACGTAAGACATCAGACAGTAGAAGTTAGATATCAGACATCTGATGTAGTTAAGATAAGAAGAAGTCAGACATGAAGTGTTTTGAAGACGTCAGACCGAAAGGGTAGAAGGCATCAGACAGAAAGTCATAAAGATGACAACTCGAAAACATGTCAGGGACATGAAGCTGAAGACAGCAGACAGAAAACATCTCAACGACGTCCGACAGAAGACGTCAGACATAAGTCAGTCAACAGCAGACAGACGTCCTACAACAGACACGAGACATTTTAAGACGTCTTCGCGAAATTGAAAAGCAGACGTAAGCCATCAGACAGAAGATGTTGAAGACACCAGGAAGACGAAGTTGAAGATGAGAAAAGCAAGAAACCACTGCAGACATCAGACAGAAGGTTTTAAATAACTGTGACAAGTTTTAAGAGCTTCAAACATTAAGCCAGACTTGAGAAGTCGAAGACAGAGCATCAAAAAACCTCCAGAAAGAGAAGACAAACAGAAGACATTAAAGACATAAAATAAAAGGCGTTCTAAAGGCATTGAATAGAAGACATCAGACAGGAAACATCTCAACGACGTCCGACAGAAGGCGTCAGACATAAGGCAGTCAACAGCAGACAGACGTTCTACAACAGCCAGACACGAGACATCTTAAGACGTCTTGGAGAAATTGAAAAGCAGACGTAAGCCATCAGACAGAAGATGTTGAAGACACCAGGAAGACGAAGTTGAAGATGAGAAAAGGAACAAACCACTTCAGACATCAGACAGAAGGTTTTAAATAACTATGAGAAGTTTCAAGAGCTTCAAAGAGGAAACCTCAGACATCAGCCAGAAAACATTAAGCCACATTGAGAAGTCGAAGACAGAGGATCAAAAAACCTCCAGAAAAAGGCACAAAAAAATGTCCGAATGTTGAAATTTTTTCATCGATACATTAACATTACAATACATCAAACCTAGAACCCCCTAAGAAAAGAGGAAGAATCAAGTGGGCGAGTCAACTTGCCGCGGCATCGGCCCCCCTATAAATAGAGCCTCGGATAATCACTCTGGATTTATGGTAACCACGGATTATCAAGTTGTACAAGGGGGCATATTTCATATCGCGACGTTGGCTTATTTCAATGGGAGGAATACCTGTTTGTGGACTATAGGCGGCACAACGCACACGAGATGGAAAAAGCCAAGAGCCCAGGTGAAAAGAGATGGAGAATATATATATCATGGGGTTCTCTCCACTGGGTGCAGAGTGATGCGAAAACTGGCTCGATCTTTATACACCGTATCTCGCCCTCTCTCTACCCTTTTGTATATATGAATGTTGTATACCTGCATGAGGATGGCAGGACGGAGTAGTTGTAAGTGAGATTCCCACGAGTTCCAGGGACTGTAGCTAACCATCGCCTACGAATGTGTCTCGATACCTTGTTGCTTTGGCTAATAAAGCATCTCACCATTATTATTTTTTTGCTTTTCTTCTCGTCCTCTTCCTTCGCGGATGAGCGAAGATGACCGATCGTCTCCCGTCGATATCTATCGATCCAACCGATCGCACATACCCGAGGCATGTAAGTGCAATTTCAGGGGAAAAATTACACTTACACCGTTAACGAGCTGTGAAATTGATAAATCATCCGTCGAATTCAAGCTGAAACGTATTATTAGATCGTAAAAATTGTAATTTATACGTTAAAATACTGTCGCCAGGTGAAGCGACAATCGATTGGAGGAGCAAAAAAAAATTTGTAATCGAGTGAAAATTAAGGCGGATTAAAATGAGCAAATGAGGCAAAATGATTTTGAGATCTTGTGGACACGTTTCTTATGCTCGAATGGAGACACGTTTGACAGGCATGTTGAGAGAGATAACCCTTATCTCAGGCTATCCACCATAATACCGTACAAAACCACATCGTCCTCATTAATTTTCCAGTCCTACGGGCACACACACACACATACACACAGACACGCCAGGGAGAACTCCACTCTCCCGTGGAATTCCAATTTGTAAATGAAGCCGTCGATAAGTGATCGTAGGCGCAAGCGCGCACGCGAGCACGAGTGTGTGTTTGTTGGGTCCGCGCGCACGCCGATCTACCCGTGGCGATTTGCAGTGAAGATATCCGGAAGCGGTATTCTTCGGTGTATTTTCTTTTTTTTTTAATTTATCGATTTCATATCGCCGCGTGTATAAGTGAGCGTACATTGCCTCAACTGCGGGTATCAGGATTTAAAAAAGAGAGAATTGCGTGAGTGAGCGGAATGGAAAAAGGCGGGAGACGAAGATTAAGGAGGAATGAGCATTCGGATGACTAATGTCTTTGAGGCGTCTTAATTTAAGACGTGAGGGACAAAATGGCCGAGTTGAGATATTTTTCATGTCTGGGGAGAACAGGTGGAGTAGTTTTTTATGGCTGGAAATTCCAGCCAGTGGAGAGGAATGTCTTAAGGATGTCTTAATTTAAGACTTGCGATGCAAAAAAATTATTTCCTAAAATGAGAATGAATGAAGATTCAATGTTTGCAAAAACCATTTCCCCGAAATTTAATCTACTGCAAAGTGACGGCTTAAAGCCGTCTTAATTTAAGACATGGCATAAAAAAATTTTAGTCCCTGAAATGTCAATAAATGAAGATTGAGTGTTTTAAGAAGAAGAATTTTGTACGTCTTAAAGGCGTTTTGATTTTAACAAATAATCCGTCAAATTTAAGACATGATCATGCCTGGAATTCGCATGCATCAAAAATCGTCGACAAACGCGACTTAATTTAAGCCATCAGTCGTTGCCCCACAATTCCCCGGAAAAAAAAAACAAAAAAACAAAAATGATTAAGGCGACTGACTAAAAGACGTCCTACGCATTTTACCGGAGAGATGCGTGGAGAAGACACGTTGCGTTACGTGTAAGACACGGGTCTTTGGCAGTGTTCGGTGTTTCTCGAACAAATGGGCTGAGCATCGAGACCGGCACTCTGCATTTTGTGTCTCTCCCCCTCGCTGGAATCTGCGAGAAAGACAGAGAAAAACACAAAAGCATTGTTCTCCCCTTCCACCCCCTGTTGGTATTCCACCGTTTCATTCGTACCGTCCACATTTCATACCGCGTGACGGCAGCAAACGTTAACGTGCCACGGGGCGATGCCGCGCGATCCTCCGGCCCCACTCTCTCACTCACTCCCTCTTTATTCCTCCGTTAAAGGGGGGACCGACTGCCTCTCAAAAGCACCGCGGCGATCCTCAGGTGTGCACCATTGTTAAACTCACCCCGATACTCCGCTCCTCAAACGTATTCTCTTCACCCTCTCCTCTCCCTCTCCCTCCCCACCCCTCACACGAGCAACACACTCGGCAGCACGTTTATCCTCTTTATTACACGCGAGTCTCACCGGCCAATGGGTTGTCTTTTATTTCGGTATAAATTCTACTTGACGCCTACAAGAAGTATAGATTTCATCGGGTAAAAAATGGATTGAAAAGTTAAGGATGGGTTGGGAGTTTATGGGAATGGGAGGAGGGAAGTGGGTTCATTGTTGACGTTGGTCAAACTAATGGCTTAAACACGTCTTAAATTGAGAATTCAGACTCGGAGTGGGGCGTTGAGGTCGAGAGGGCAATTCTTTGGGCTGAAATGAAAACTTTGACGTCTTAATTTAAGACTTAAATTAAGACTTCTTAATGTGTGTCTTAAATTAAGACGTTCACTTGAAAAATGTCTTAGTACCTAATATAATAATTTTTTGGTGACGAAATCAGGCACTCGATAGTGAAAATGGCTTCTGGATTTTTGGATGTCTTAAAGTTGATGTCTTAAATTAAGACGGTTCGACGCTGAAAATTTCTTAGTATTCGAAATCACAATTTTCCATGGCTGACAAAACCTTTGGCGAGGAAAACTGTTCTGAATTTTTAGAATTTTAAGCCACCAAATATTGATGTCCTAAAACCGTCTTAAATTAGGACATCAGACACGAATAATATCTTACTATCCAAGGTGAATCCAAAAACAAGACCTTTGATGCGCTGAACAAAATTTCTGAATGTTTTAAAATTTAAGCCACCAAAAACAGATGTCTTAAAACCGTCTTAAATGGCGACAAAAATGTTCTCGAGTCTTAAATAAAAAAATTCCGTTGAAAAAATAACAGTTTTGATCAGGAAAACATTTTCTGATAACTCCACGTCAACCATTCTTCATAAAAAATATTAGGATGTTTTAAACGTCTTAAATTAAGACTTGAATAAAACTACACGTCTACAATTTTCCAATAATACTATCCTCCCGTCACATCAAGGGATTTTTAACAAAAAAAAATTCCATTCATAAAAAAAACAATCTGAACCTGAAGAAAACTCAAATATTTTTCTCCTCACCAAATAATCCCGCCGCAATAACAAAATTCCCCGCATAATCCCAGCGCATTAAAATCCCTCACCAATCAAATTCAAATAACCATCAAAAGTAGCCTTTGCTCATCCCGTCGGATTACCACTTCCGCATTTTCCCGAATGATGAAAAGACGCGCGAGCAAACTATCTCGTTGCAATCAAAAGCAGGTCTCATTAAAAATTACGGTAGCTACTTAAAAAACATTTAATATTCGATTAATGTTGACCACACTGCTAAAAATGTTTCTGAAATTTAATTTCCACCAGTAAATCTAGACTCGATAATTAACGACTACTTTTTGCGCGGAGACTTTCTTTAATTCTGAATAACTTGCGAATAACCGAGTGTAACTTCTCGATATATTTTTTTCTTAATTTTCATGGTGTTTTTTACGCTTCAAAGTCAGGCCTGATTATTCAAATCGCGCCATTAGAATTTATTGAATTTCAATCATTTGTGTGAAAAATCTCGTGTGGTTATTTTGAAGTGGAAGTTTAGCCTTTTTTCAGTCGCACGAACGTGTCGAGTCCGGCGGTCGTGTCCCCCTCCCGCGCACACCTCCAACAACATCAGTTGCTGAACGAGGAGTCTGGCGCCAAGTAGATGTCGCCACAATCCTCTCCCCCCTCCTCCCTGATTCCACCTTTGGCCATAATTCTGTGCGCGAGGCAATCGACGTGCCTTAGATTCCACTCGACTAATTAACTCAATGTTATGCTAAATCTCCTCTAAATTTAACCCACAACAGGACGCTCGTTTAATTGCTTTAACCAACAAAATGGAACGGTATTGATTCGTGCATCCCGTTCCCGCACTTGTGGATGAAGGCGGGGGGAAAAAAAAATGAATCACTCTCGGAGATACTTTTTCAAAGGAAACTCACCGCGGTTAGTCGGGTATTTGGCGTGTCTGTGGATTTTTTAATTGATGAAACATGCACTAATGTCTTACTTCAGCCGCCATCCATCTGAATTACTAATTACCCGCGTGCTATCGTGTTTATGAGGATCGATTATGGCTGAAGAATTCAATGGCCGGCGTAAAGCCGCCGCCACTCTGCTACCAATCTCGTTATCCGATTTTTTCGTCGCCTTTTCCATCTGCATGAAGCCTGAAAACTCCTGATAGAGACATTTTCGCGGCATTTTTTTTCCACGTCCCATTCGGGAATTCACGGGTAATATGCGATTATTCATGGACAGAACGGGTTTTCATGTCAAATGTGGCTTAATGCTGAAAGGAGTGGATCGATTAATGGTGGATATGCATCGAAATCGACTGGAGTAAACGCACCGCGTAACCGGGGAAGCATTATGGGCGGTTTTTTGTGCAAAATCGGCGCGTGAAACTCTTCGTCGATGGCGAACGCGTGACTAATGCTGCCTTTGCCATCGGGGGAATGCATTAATCTTGCTGGTGGTATCGGTTTTGTGGAGGTGCATGAAATTATTGTAGACATCGGGATCTATAATTTTTATTATTATTTTGTTGGGGGAAAAAATCTGTTTAAGGAGCTCATCATTTTTGCATTTTCGTGATTTTTTAAGTTAAAAACAAAGACGTTTGGTAGACAAGACATTTACAAATGCAATTGCATTTAACAAATTGACTATTTTTAAAAATTTTTGCAAATGCAATGTATTTGGAAATGCAATTTACTAAAAAATATTATTGAAAAAACGATGGGAGAAGAATAACTGACGTATTTGTTAAAACAAATGAGACATTATGATTTTAACACAACTAGTTCTCTCATTATGCCCTTTTTCTAAATTAATTGTTTGTTCACACGGTAATTCAATTAATCTCTTGTTCATCTCATCAATGTAATTCCGTGCTTAGAATATTGTCATCTCGTGTTATCAGCACCAAATTAAAAATTAAAACTTCATTTGGAATATTGAGTCAGAGCTTCTTTTTATTCATATCAGAAATTTTGTAATTGGACATTAATATTATTTGTTCAAAGTGAATAAATCGATCTTCATTTTCACTATATTGCATTCAGATTCTCCTATTCTTAACGTCAAAAATGTGAGATAATCTCATAATTCTAATCTCTAATCAACTTTGTTCGAAGAAGACCTTAGTAAACGCAATATTAAGAAAGTAGAATTATTCTATTTTCCTCAGACCTAAATAATTTGGACAATTATGATTCGTTTATTCATGTTTCATAGAATGGTATTCAATTCTCTTTTGTTCGTCAGCCGGGCTTCATGAAAATTCTACGCAAGATGAATTTTTCTTAGAAATTTTTCTATGTATAATTCGGAAGCGAAGAGACTCTCAATGTCTATTAAAGTCTCCGCATGCTGTCTCACAGCATCGGCGAATATATCCACCTGCCCCGGGGTGCCAGTACACGCGGTATTATACGTATTATACATGTGCAGGATGCCACCGATAATATGCGATTTCTGATTCCCCCGAGTGCGGTCAGTATCCTCGACTTTGCGCTCCTCCAGTGGTGCATCATCTCGCGCCATCCAGAACATAATACCGCGTTAGAGTCGGATAACTCATAACGCCCTGGCGAACCTGTTGAGATATAGCCCAGGTATAGTGTTTCAATCGCACTGGAAAGACTCTCAGGCCTTCTCCAATGATACGTGCCTCGTGTACTGATATAAACCCTCAGTCGCTCTACATACACAGGGGTTATGTCCACATATACCATTTCTATCATCGTGGGAGGGGTGTTAAACCCATGGGAAAGGTGATGGCTTAAAATTCAGAATGTTTAAGACATCTGTTAAGATCATAACTAAATTAATAATTCAGATTGTCTTCTTTGTCCTCTTCAAATCCGAAATTTCTCATTTTTTTGTGTCAAAAAACTAATTTTGGCCTCCGGAGTTATTTTTTTTAACATTTGTTTATAAACAAATAATTGAAATTGTTTAAACTTTCGGAAACCTTATTTTTCTCGGCAGGAGATCGATCTCTGGGAAAATTATGAATATGAATAAATTTGTTATGATTGTTTATAAATTATTTGTAGAAAAAAGTCAACTTTCTATATTTTACTTAATTATGCGCTAGTAAATCTTCTTGTCAATTATAAAAAAATTCTTAATTTTGAGACATTTCAAATTACAGTTCTATCCCAAGAATCTTGAAGATATTGACATATCATTATAAACGTCTGGACCCCATAATCAACTCGAGCTCTCGACTTTCGTGATTTGTTTTCGTCAAACTCGAAAATGACTTAAATAACTCGTGGTACACAACCTCTCAACACGCTTGGGACTCCTCGAAATTGCCCCTTGTTACCCCCTAAAACACAGCTCCTACATCTGTGAGGAATGGTTTATTATTTAAATGAAGTAAACTTGGAGATCCTGTTCATAAAAGACGAAACGTTCGTGAAGTTGTTTTGTATCGAACTAATCGCTAGTCCGTGATTCGGATTGGTTAGTGAGTCGCGTGAAGTTAGTCACTGGAAAACCCGCGGTATTTTCAAATTCTTCAAACTCACGAATTACTCTTTGCGTCGTAGTTGTCAATTTTGTGTTGTTTATCGCGTGGAATTCATTAATTCCTTCCATTTTTATTTTTTCGGCATAAATTTTATTCGCTTCCATTTTTTAACTTGGATATAGACTGTAAAATCAAGAAAACAAGGAAAATTCTCATGTTTCTTAGAAAATTCCAGGAAAATGTCTGATTTTTTCATCCGACAAAAATTTAGAAAATTAATTATTAATTTAGAAAATTTAGAAAATTAATTAAAATTCAGTTTTCTAGAAAATTCTCGAAGCTTCTGGATAATTCAAGAAAGTTGTTCACTTTAAAAAATGAGAAGGAATTGATCGTATTCAAATTTATTCATTAATTTTTCAATTATCATTCATCTTCGTAATTAATTCATTTTGTTCTCTGCATCATCCATTTTTTAATGCATTTATCAGTCTATGAAGTTGACATCTCAAATTTTCACAAAAAAATGAGTAATCATTGATAATTTAATACAAGAATGTCAATAATCATCCAGTCAAGATAAAAAATAAAATTTCAATTAAAGAGTTCCATCCAATTCAACCATTTCACTCCTCTGCGTGCATTCGAGACAATCATCCACCTAAACAAAGCAAAGCAAACAAAAACTGAAAAAAATAGTTGAGTGAAACTTTCACTCGACGCACACAGACAGGGTGCAAGAGCCCATCTCGTCCGGTGTTATGCGCGCGCGAGAGCAAACGCAGCGCAGTTATTATGCCGTTGAAGCTGTCCGAGTATAATAACGTCGAGATGTTTATTGGTTTTCGTATCGAGCGCACATATGCGTTTTGTGTCTTTAAACTTCTTTAGAGAAAACCGGTCGATGGACTACCGTTAATGGTATTTTATAACATAACGCGTCTTCCCAAGCTAGTTAAATATACCACCCCAATATAAAATTTTACACGCACAGTCGAGTTAAATTTTCATTAATAATTATTTGCGCATTTGGGTTGGAAATATTTATAATCTTTATTAGACGGCATTTGGCATTCGTCGTATATCCCTCTGTGTGACGTTAGCCATTCTCGGATGAGTTTTACGGCATGAGATACTCAACGGCCAGAGAGAATTACGGAATAACGGCCTGCGCTTTTTCGCACCCAACATCTTCGGGGGAATTACATTTGGTGGTAATGCCTGTTTCTCGGTGAAGATCCTTGTGTTATCAATATCGTTCGGGATCATTAGCGAATTAATGGGAGAGACGACTTCTCGCGGTGAACGCTTGAGAGATTGTAATAGAAATTCTTCCGTCCGGGGATATCGGGTATTATCGGGCGTTTAACATACCAACCAGAAAGTACGCACTTATTAGCCAATCGTTATTATTTTATGAAAAGTCGCCTGTTGCATTCCTGCAGGGACGAATGCCGTTTAATCGGTCTTTTGAGATTTGGAATATTGTTCTCGATCAGGGACGTTCATTGTTAGCTATTCTTGGCTTAAATTTAGGGGACACTTCTTGGATATTTTTATCGCATTATGGTTTTAGTGAAATTTTGTTATTAAAAATTTATAAATTTGTGGAAAAGTTCCTGGGAATTGTGAATTTTGAGTCAATTGCCCCATGAAAATTTTTAATTGAGTGGTAATTCAAGTAAATCGCTAAATCCCATTTTTTAGAATAGTTTTATTATTTAAACTTTATAGACCTGAATTTGAATCCCGATGTTGAACGATTAGAAAACATTTTAAAAAGCTGGAAAAAAAATTAGAAAATTTACTTTTGGTTGAAGATTGATGAAATTATTAAAAATTGCAATGTTTAAAAATTACGAGCATTTTTTGTAAATAGTTCATCAAAAATCAATTTTCTATCATAAAAATTATCTATTCAGAATCGTAATCGGTTTTCGAAAATTTAAACAAACTTAAATTATTTATTTATAAACAAAGAATTTTTAAAAACTAATAATTCTCTGCAAAATGTTATTTTAATGGCGCTGAATATTCATGATTTTTTTTAGAATTTTTCTGACGCAATTTAATTAACAAATTTGATGATATCCTTAAGTGCCATTTGGTGAATTCTTGTCTTCCTGCAGCCAAAGAATTTAGAATTCAGTTGCGTAAAATATCATGAAATTCCAAATTTTCAATTAAATTTCAAATTTCATGATATTTTCCCCTATTCACTGTATTTCATAAAAAGCGAATGAATAAATAAACATGAGTTGAAACTATCCATTATCGCAATTTTCATCGGAAAATTCCAAACAAATCACTAGCATCCAACAAAAGAAAACCGTCAACACGAATAAATGACGTGAGAGAAAGTGTGTACAAGGGTGTGAAGAGGGTTTAAAAAAAAATCCTTAAAAAACTCCGAAAAATAAACATAAATAAATCGATGTACCACGCTCGAGGCGAATGTTGAAGCGACTTGGATCGGAAGTCAAGTGCGTCGAGTCGTTAATCATGGGGTCTTCGGGCGTAGAAAGAAACTCGCCCATTGGAAATCCTGGGCGACTCTCGCCACACACACTCCCATCTCCTCGCGGTTACACTCCGCTTGGGCATTATCGTTTGTTGTGGGTTATATTCTAGCTGGGGCCGTCTATTGTATCAAGCCATTGTTGACTCTCATACATTTTCGACTGGCAACCTATAAATCTCTGTCACCTCAACTTTACAAGCCATTAGCGAATGGGCCACGTATATGTACGTGTATTCTCGTTGTACTTCACTCGCTTTTTTCGTGATCTGTTCACACTCAAGTCGTTATTATGAACTATAAATTATTTATTTATACTACCGCCTCCCCCCCCCCTCCTCCCCCGCCTTTGCCTGGGAGAGAAAATGAAATGTTGATAACAATCAAGTTTATAAAAACATTATTTCAAGTAGAACGTTATTTGAAGATATTGTAAATGAGACATTTTTTCGAATTTTCTCATTTCGACCATTTTTCATCATCAAATTTGTAAATTAAATTGCGTGAGAAAAATTTGAAAAAAAACATGAATATTCAGCGTCATTCAAATTACATTTTCCAGAGAGTTAATATTTTTTAAAACATTCATTGTTTACAAATGAATAATTAAAATTGTTTAAACCTGAAGAAACCTAATTTTTTCAGACGAGAACTTGATTTCTGGTAAAATTGTAATATGAATAAATTTGTTACAACACATTATTGAATTTTCCACGAATGAAAAATTCAGCTAAATTTACCTGAAACCTGAAATTCACGACTGGAAATTGATCAATTCATTTTGAAAATAATCTCGTAAAAGATTCACAAAAATCCCTTCACCTCTTGAATTAAAATACCCACTCACATCCCTAATTGCAAAAAGTCCCAAGAGAAAAAATTGAATAAAAAACCTCGAAGATGGTTAGCGACTGTCGTATCATTACGTAGGTCCGCTCCAAGGGAGGATGAGGAGGTTCGTTCGGTACTTTTGCGTGCAAAGCAGAGTAAGGGGGTAAAGTGAGACAGGGGGGGGGGGGGGAAGCGG
>NW_021680582.1:204183-222606 GCF_001412515.2 Diachasma alloeum
GGTAGACATGGAGTCGACGGTAGAAAAGCCATGAGAGAGGCCGCCGGTGGAGGAGATGACCAAACGAGATGCTCTTTGAGACACTGAGGAGGCACCAATAAAGCCGGACCAATTACTGGCCACCGTCCTTTTCTCCCCCTCCAACTTGTCCTATTGATTTGCATTCAAATAGATGTTATACTCTAAGTAGACGGATCCTAATGGATTATCAGTGGTGAGTTATCGGTAGGAAGAGGCATCAAAGGATGGTATGGGCTATGGCGGGTGCGCGGGGGCCACCCTACCTCGCGATCTCCGCAAACGAAAACCGCCCTAGCGGCCTACACCACTCACTTCACTCATTCGTTCTCTCTCATCCCTCTTTTCCTTTCCAATCCTTGTGTATCTCTCTACTGTTTCATCCATTTCCTAATGAAAATCCACCATTCGGTTGCACCACCCCGCCTTTCCGCCATTTTTTTTTTGTGAAGTTCTGACCAGGGAGGAGTTAACGACGCCAAGTATGAAACATAAAGAGCAAAAATCTTATATTTTTCGTCGATGTGGAGAAATCATTGGGTTAGATTGATCGAGAATGTGGCATTTCAGTGATTGCGTATGTTCACACGTTTTTACACTCGGGCGCGCTCGGGGATGTTCGTGGGCGCTCGACTGACGCCGTTGGGACGCGTGTCACTTCGCTTGGCGCGCGTTATTTCTCAGCAATTGAGTGATTTTTGACGAATGAAAAATGGTGATTTCATTATCAACAATAATAATCGATTTCCGTTTTATTTCCGTATGGAAAATAATGAAATTATTTCTGCATTGTTCATTAATCGTTCATAATTTCACAGCCATTAAAAAAATCCTGTCCAAGCATTTTCTCCCCAAAAAACTCAAACTTCCCACAAAAAAATAGAATAAAAAATTAATCTGCTGAGCGCACAAAGTAAATACTACTGGAGAAAATTTCATTTCATTTTCATCTTTTTTTAAAACTCCAGTTGAAAATGAGTTTGAGAGCATAATAAATCACTGGTCCAGTTGGTCATCATACGTTTTGGAGTAGTGCATGAAAGAGACCACGAGAAAAAAGCGAAATGTAAACTGGCGAGGGGCAAGAGGGGGGCTGCGCTGGACCGAGTCCCAGAGAGTGGCAAGTGAAGAGGGATTGGACGGCACTCGCGTGTCCCGTACACCGCTAATTAGCGACTCAAGGTAAAATTAAATAAAACTTTTTGAAATAAAAAAAAGGAAAATGGAAAAAAAAATCAGGAGGACACATACACGCAAGGGGGTAGAAATGTAATGGATGCATTCTGTGAATTAAACGTTCTCCAGGACGTTTATTCATACACAAGCCTTTGAAAATTTAAAGGCAAATACATAACTATAACTCTTCATGGTTATCGCTTGTATGTATGGTAATAATCCGAAAATTATCCACTACGTAATTTTCTATTTCGTAACGGTTGGATCATATTTTTACTTTTCACTTCGGTCTTTTGCCTATTTCATCCGTAGCTGGCATATACTGGTGGAAAAAAAAAATCATTCAAGATGCTTAAGTTTATAGAGTTGATGATCAAGGGATGGAAGGGTCGTGGGTCGAGGACGTTGACATCGAATTTATCTCAATGATTTTACACCCCTATATCGTTAATCGTCGTGACATCCCCTGAATCATACGGACTCGCTATTATATTGTGACCGGTGAGAGACCGGGAATTAAAGAATACGAGAGGGAATCGAATGGGAGGAACTCGCGCAAAAATTGTCGTGGGGAAAAGAAAATGCACCTCTTGGTCTCGCGTCACGCTGCGGGTAAGCGTAGGCGTGGAAACGGAGGGTGAGTGGTTTACGACGACATTATTTGCGCTAACTCACGACACCGCGCATAATAAAGTGCACGGGGTCAACGATAGGCGACGAGGAGAGGGCCTTCCTGGATGTCCTCGACTATTGCCGCTGTGTTAATGCCTGCATTATGGGTACGTGTACAGGATGGTGGTGTCTAATTCAGAGAGAAAACCATTTTTAAAAAAAATATCTTTCTAATATGATATATTTGGCTTTTGCCGATGTGAAACACGAAATTATGATAAGGGTCAGGAAGCCTTGAAGGGCCATGTGAGGATCCAGTGGAGGTTACATGAAGGTCTTAGAGAGGTCAACAGACCATCTCGGGGGGGCCAAGCCCCCTGGTCACGCCTAAAAGCATTCTTTTCCCCCCTCTAACTTGATTAAGAGACCAAAAAGGGCATAAAATTTGCCAGAAGTTTGCAAAACGTCGACGCAACGCTGAAACCAAACGCGCCATCCATCCGCAAGCCAATGATCTCCATAATCATGGCGGCGAAAGCCTCAAAAGTAAGGGCATACAATTATAGAAGTGGATGATTGCGACGAGGAGAGAAGCTTCCTAGATATCCTTGACACGAAATTGTGATAAGCGTGAGGAAATCTTGAAGGGATGGTCACGGGGGGGGGGCTAAGCCCCCTCGCCATCAATAAAAGCATTGTTTACCTCTCGCTAAAACGATTAAAAAATCCCTAAAAATTGAATCGACTTAATTACGAGAGCAACAAAAAGGGTATAAAGCTGTTGACGGGGGTGGTTGCGGGCAAATGGCCAGGATACACAGTGGATATATACCTAGAGCCACTGGCGGTCACTGGCTGTGCTATAACCTCAGCTACTGGTCTCTCTTCACTCCCTCCATCTCTGTCATTCAATCATACCGTCTCCTTCCGACTCACTCTCTTTGGGACGGTTTCGCGTAACGTGGCCTAACACTAGCAGGCAACCGGCGGGTGAGTATAAGTCGGGCTATTATCGGGCGGAGGGGAGGGCCAGGGGGGGCTATACGCTGAGAGCCCTCTCCGCTTTCATCCGCTAATGGCCAGCCTCTCCGCCCGTCTGCTCCTTTACTGCGTCATTAATACAAGTTGCACATGTCGAGGAGTTGGTGCGCTACAATAATTTACATGAATGGAATTGAAAATTTTCCTACTCTCGGTGTGTTATACCTGGTGAGGGGGAGGGAAAAAAAAAAGACACGCGTACTTTTCCGAAGGTCTTCCCCCGTGGCTTCTCCCGAGGTTTATAATCCACTGGGCGTATGGAAAAAAAATCTCCTTGGTGCATTTTCTGTCAGTAATTACGTGAAAGATGGGTATGTGGCATCAGAGGGACGACCACTTTTCACTCTTGCTCGTGATTACTCGCCCTCTTCCCTTGTGAGGGTTTTCCGAGGGACGCGTTTCGTTTCGCATTCGTTCGAGTGGATAAATGTGGGGATTAATCAGCGTTAATCATTGTAGTTCATGCATTCATTTTGGATTAAACTATTTTGAATGAATGTGATACATTCAATGCAACCTTCAAACCTAGTTAGTACTTCCGTTCGAAGTGTCAGTGGCCGCCGGCGGTGAGCGTTAGCCGCGTCAGCCGAGCGCTGCCGAGACTCCCCGAGAGTTTCCGAGAGTGAATCCATGTGATGAACCTGACCGCCGAATTCAATAATTTTTCCTCAAAATAGATATAATTTTATTTGTTACGTTTGATGACTTCAAAATCACAAATCGTCTGGAACATTTCAATACGCAATTTTTCGTGTTCCCTTTGGGGATAAAAAAAAACCGCGGCATCAATGAAAATGAAGCTGATCTTATCCCTGGAAGCGGCGATCCCCGGACATGTCCACGAGAACACGAGCATCTGAATCGTAAAGAACTGAAGTCGATTACCCGTAGCTGCTGGAGCAAAAGGATTCACTATCGCGGGAGATGGTGAGAGAGACAGCGAGAGTGTCGCCAGACAAAAACCTCGTGTGGCTGCACACCAACGACTACTGTTTACGAGGTCAGGATTCTCTTCTGGTATAATATCCTTGTCTCGTTAAAACGAATACAAAGTAAATTTTCCAGATGCTGTGAGCGCCTCTACCTGGGGTGGACGGAGGGAGGAGAGGTGATGCATATACATGTCCTCGATGTTATTAAAGAACGGGGGCGCGAGATCCGGTGCACACACACACACATACTTGTGTGCATTTGAATTCAGCATCGTTACATAAAGAAGAAGAGCCGATTGCCTCCCATGTTTTCCTACTTGCCATTCGTACAGGATTTCTGGAAAACGAGCGTGTGCCGTTAGTTATGAGGTCAAAAGCCTGGGGATATTCACATTTCCATTATCTTTATGCGCCCCACCAACAAATTCGTTTGCGCGAACACATTAATTTCAATTTTTCGTAGATTAAAATCCGATGATTGTTCTTCGATAAATATTCTCGCAGGACTTCTCAGATGTGACTCTCACACACCTTTTACTGCTGCTTAAACCGGCAAGAATGTCGACGTTTAACACACATATGGTTCATGAATGTTATTTATGCAAATTATTTTTAAACCGAGATAGGAAAAGTCATTGGTTAAGGATTTTTAAATCAAGATAAAATCGTATGAAAGTTTTGTTATCTTACTTTCTCATCATGAGATCAGAGTTAGAGACACTGACAACGGGGGAGGGGGAGAGGGAGGGGGGAATGTTGCTATTTTCGCCGGCTGGAAGAACAATATCGTGCGGATCTACCATTTGGACTTGGAAATAATGTTGTATTGGGCTGACCGAGATGGGTTACCTGTAACGGTATTCGTACCAAGTCGCCTTGGCATTCTCTATTTTCATATCTCGGAATTGTGTAGCCCAGGAAACTTGGGATGGGTTACATCACGGGTCGTTATCCAATGTGAAATAGTCAACGATGAGAATGAGAGAAAAGTAATGGTTTAAATTTTTATTCAACGAAAATTTATTGCTTGATAGGTGGTTGATTATCGGTGGAGTTTCATGGAGTTGTTTTCATTTACAAATATTATTGAGACATCAAATGGATATAAAAATACTCGAGATGATGGGAATTACTCTCAGCAACTTTGTGAAAATTCTTGACTGATTGCGCGGTGATAGCCATTCGCGGTTATCAAGAAGTTTTCACGATGATGTTTTCCAAATCAAATATCACAACAAAAATCCGGGGATGCAGTGATAAATACGAGTGACTCGTCGCGTCTGATGAAGCCCCCAGAAAGAGAAAGGAGGAAAAAAAAGGGATGAAAGCGGAGGGAAAACACTGGAGGGTTGGAATGAGAGATACAGAAAGAGAGATGAGCCCCATACCAATAACATAATACATGACGCGCTTCACGAACCAGACAATACTTCGTTGGATTACCCCACAATGGCCGATGATTTACTTCTGCTCTCATTACCCAGCTTTGTCGTGGGGGAGTTGAGCTGGTGCCCGTTGACGACGGGCTATCATTAGAAAAGTAATGGAGGAGTCCCAGTGCTCTGTGTCGACCTTTTTCCACTCTCATATTATCCTTTGGCTCGTCAAGACGGCAGAGAGGATGCTGAAGAAAAGGCCATCGAGGGATGTTGAATGAGAGAGAGAAAGAGTGACAAATTAGAAAGAATCATCCCCTTAGTCAGAGCTGAAGGAAACTCTATTATCCCAACACCTTGCTCACTGACTTTCTCCGGGGTTATTTTGCCTCCTCTCATTCCCCATTTTTAACCTCCCCCATCTTCAGTTGGATAGTTGATCATTGAGTTCTAGTACTGATGCCAAGAGCTCAAGCAAAAGCCTCTCTCGTGTCTCTTTGATATCTTAAACAAGCATTCCGTGTCCTCTCTTTCGTATAATACAAGATGCAGAGAGCTACGCTAGGACTGTTAGAATAAGTCTCCTAGAATTTACGTCTGCCATCCGTTACTTCCTCAGACATCAAAAGGATCACTGGGTAAATACTTGAAACTATTTATTCTTTAGTCTTTTCGTGAATTATCAACAACTGACGAATTAAATGCTCAATGTGCTGTCCCCGAGGGTCGGGAAAAAACTAATGACTGAGTATCACACTTTTGACGATAGTTTGGGAAATATATTGGGCTCAATCCAATCCTATGTGTACCATTTCGTTGTGCGTTTTCTCGGATGAGCAATAAATTCCCAATGTGAACCCGTGGTTCGGCCTCCGAACATATACGCACATCTCATCCCAGACACGCGTTGTAATTTATGAAAGTTCGACGATGAAAATTTCCCTGTGTTTAAGTTAAATCTAATTTACGGTCTCTCTGGACGGTGGTATAACGGCCGTTCAACGTGTATTCATAAATCATAATCGCCTCTTCTTCTCTCGCGCGCGAGAGAGTTTGCGCTTGGTGAAGATAATGGTTTGTGCCCGTGCGAGCATCATTTTCAGGGGTCAACGGCACGTGACTTACACCCCTTCATCACCTGGTGTGTTCAGTCTACCATTAGAATCCTATTTCATGAAAAAAAATGCTGTTCAACATCTAGGGGATTCACCGAATAATAAGGCAATTATTAACTTGTTGAATGATAGTTCTTCATTCTCGTAGAAATGTTGTATATTTTTTCGTATCAAATGGAAAATTTTCATCAGTGTCAAATGCTTTTGCGAATGCTTGAACTTGATCGATGCTTCAATTTGGCCTCCCGCGGACTGCCCAGAGCCGAGCGTTAGCGGCGTCAGCCGAACGCTTCCGAAAGTCCCCGAGGGGTTCCGAGAGTGAAAGTGTCTCAATATGCAACTTCACGGAAGCACTCAATTCCCGGCAGAACTAATCCCATAAGTTAGTTATTTTTACTTTTTTTTCAGAACAACACATCAATATTCAAATTACCTTAAATTTTCAATTAATTAAAAATTCAACAATAGATTTACCTGAATTTTCCTAATTTCTGATCATTTCTGTAGAATAGTGGAACTAAAATCTACAGTTTCCATTGCTTTTTCAAAAAAAAAATTAATTTTCAATGGTGAAATTCTATGAAATTTCAGTGAAAATATGTGAAAAAAAATTAAACAAATTTTCCAACAGCGTAGGTCATTTAATGAGCACAAGCTGTTTACATCCAATCCTCCCCAATGGAAAACAATTATAATTAATGTCAGATCGCATGTTGATGTCCCTCAGATTTTAAACTAAATACCACGCTTGTCATATGGCGATTAGAGGGGGTTCGTCCCACAAGTGAGCGGCACGATGATCGATGGTGGTCATAAATAATACAACAACCCTCTACTGCACCACCGTCCCAGTGAGAGAGCACCCACTTTCTGTACTACAACAGTGTTACACCCTCGGTTCCGGTGACAGCCCTGCAATACTACGATATCGCCACGCAACCCGTGGCATTCATTGCTTTCCGCCTTTCGGTCTCCTCGAGGACCCCCTCGTCGACCTCTGCCAAGCCATTTAATTCCGATACGCATTATTAATTACGTAATTAGTAATTTCTGTCCGGTTTCGTTAGTGGAATTGATGGATGAGTCTATTATGGGGTTATCAATGATTGTTGGATTGGCGAATGATGGATTGGGGGTGTCATGAATCATTTCGGGGGGTGCGTCATTAGGTCCTCACCTTTGAGACGTTCACGTCTTAAATTAAGACATTAAGACATGGGGGCTAGACCTTTTAGGTGTTTTTATCGAGGATTTTTTTTTCACACTCGTCTTATTTTATTTTAGCCATCTGAATTTTTTTTTCGCCATCACGAAGGTAAACGATAAGACACTTTTTGTCTGATGTGTTCAATTAAGACGTCTCCAAAGTTAAGGATATCGAAGGACTTTGGTCATTTTTTCTCTAATAAAATGCTTTTCTACTTTTATTGTCGAACATCAGAGCTTTCTAAGACAGTAAGTCATCCGGACATTTAATAATGGTTTTGTTATTTAAACTTTGCAGGTCTGAATTTGAATCTCGATATAGAACCGCTGAAAAACATTTTGAAAATCTGAAAAAAAAATTAGAAAGTTTACTTTTGGAGGAAGATCCATGAAATAATTGAAAAATTGCAATTTTTTAAAATTATGAGCAATCTCTACAAATAATTTATAAATAGCAATTTTACACTATAAAAATCATTTATTCGGAATCGTACCAAATTTATTCACACTCAGAATTTTACCAGAGAGCGATTTCGTGCCTTAAAAAAATTAGGTTTTCGAAAGTTTAAACAATTTCAATTATTTATTCACTCAATTATTCATTTATAAACAACTTAATTTGCAAAATTGAACACTTTTAAATTGATTTAAATTTAATTTTTAATTTTTAATTTTAAAATTTGAATATATAGTGTGTTTCGTGTGAAAATTGAAAAAAAAATTTAATAATTCATAGGAGAAATATTTGAATCTGCTCCACATTCTTCCAATAACTAAAAATACATCCAATAAAAATAGTTCGACACTCGTAAATAATAAGAAATACTCGATCAATCTGAAAAAAATGAACATTCAAGAAATGTTCAAGCACACCGAAACAGTTACTTGAAAATTGAAAATTTTCGTGTTCAGGGATTGCATCAGGGCTCCAGAAGAATAAGACTGCCCTTCCGTTTCGCCCCGCGGAGACATTTACCCATCAAACGTCTCAAATTCAAACAGCTCAGAGACATTATCTCACACACCGATTATCATCTGCACACCTCCAAATCCATTCATCTCCCAACAATGCTCAATCAAGCCACTTGATTTTCCCCAACCACTAATTGTCATGAATTCACAAGCGAGGAATTCTCTCTAGTTGGTCAGCCTGTACCGCATAAATGTCACAGGTACTCGAGTGCATTCAAACTCGAAGCGAAAATAAAAAAAGTCCTCAATAAGCATTTTGTTAGCATTCGCGGCGCTTTTGCGCTCGGAGTTGGCAACAAAGTGCGTATAGAATAAGGCTACATAAAGGCAGTAGTGGTTACAAACTCGCCTATACATATATTTCTCTCCTGATCTGGAAAACAATAACGGAGAGGGGCTCTTCGGGATTTATATTCACGGCTGGTTTGTGGCAGTAACTTAAGCGCCGCCAAGTGCGTGGTGGCACTTCTCTAGCATCTCTCCCGGTCGTTTGGTTTAGAACTGTTTCTTTTCCCCTTATTCCCTAAATAAGGATGCGACGGAAATGTCGTTCCATTTTTTATTCTTTTTTTTTTCATCGCAGTGATAGTGCCGAACGAAGAGTTCAGCGCACGTCGGTGAAACACCAAAGGGTGGAAAAATAAAATTATGGATGCGGATGGAAAAATTATGCATTTGGATCAAATCAGATTTTTATTTGAAATTTTTTCACTCATTTTAGCGAAAATGCTGCAATTTCTTCGAATGATGATTTTTTGGTTCAAATGGTTAATTAATTTTCAAACTCTTGATTTAAGACACTGAAAATTACTTGAATTAAGGGACCTAAACGTCTTGAAAAAAATATTCGAAGAAAGCATGCATTTGGATCAAATAAAAATTTTTATTTGAAATATTTATATTAATTTTAATGAAAATGTTGGAATTCGTTGGAATAAATAATTTTTTCATTTCAAATGAGGAAATCATTTGGTTCAAATAAAGGATTATTTGGCTGAAGTCACTCGCGCGATGGCCAATTGCGAGTTTTCGAAATTGCAACGAATTACGTTAAAAACATTTTTTTAAAAATAAAATAAAAAGAAAATGGAGATAAACAAATTCTTAATAATAAAAATTCATAGATCCTATTAGGGGAGGTTGGGGTAAAACGGACACTTTTGACTTTTGTTTAAATGTTAATGAGGGGTTGGAATGTTGATAAAATTTAATAATTCTTCTTCAATACAAAGAACAATTCTTTCCCTTTGTGATGAGCCTAAACTGAGCTCAATTGATCAATTTGTTTCTGAGTTATGAATAATTGAAAAAAAGCCTAAAGTGTCCGTTTTACCCCACCCTCCCCTATATTCTAGTTCGCCTCCGAGAGAAATTCAATTTTGAATAAAAAAAATCCGATAGAGAAAATTCAAATAACCCTCATTATTTATATGTCCGGTTGTGAAGCCAATAAATCCGATCATGTGTGTACAGAAGGAGGAAGTAGGTGTATCAAGAATGGCTGAGTTTCCCAACAACTGACGATTTGTCTCCACAGAGCCGAGATACTCAATGGCAACAAAACGGAAAGTCTTCACCCCTCGTGGCATGTTCCGGGTGTATCACAATGCCTCCCTCAATGGTCCTTCTTATCCCGAGTCGAGGGTGAGGTATAAGAAGTACGAAAGGCGGAGGAAAGGCACTCAATTCTCGGTTGAGAGAGAAGCCCGTGAAATTTACTTACCTATTTCGCTGGACCTGGACATTGGAAAGGTGCCTCGGGATAACAGTATTACTTTCCATTATGCTTTTTTCGGGGGGGGGGGGGCTCAGCGAGATCGTCGGATAATGATATCAAATCTGCATGGGCGAGAGTCTCTCGGGGAAAATGCCTACGGGGGTTGAAAACCCTCTTGTATTTCTCGGAGTTGTCGACAAATATTGAAAAATACTTTGGGATTTCGATGATTGATGAGACAATATTGACGAGTTTAGAATTTATGTGGTTATGGGAATAATTTATAATTTTTTGTAATTGTTTTTATCCTTTTCTTCTTTATTGACCTTAAATTTCCAGAAATTTTACAATGATTTTATTATTTCATCTTTGCAGGTCAAATGCAAAAATTGAATAATAAAATTTTTATTAAATTAAAAAACAGTTGACAAATTGTTTAAATTAAAACAATTCAAATTCATTTAAAAATCATTAAAATTATATCATTATTATTATTATTATTATTTGAATTTATTAAATTTAATTTCATTTGAAGTTAAATTTAATAAATAAATTTAAAACAGTGAATTTAAATTCAATTTAATTAAAATTTTTGTGACAAAAAATACTAATGAAAAGTAAGCAAATTTTTTCTTAGAATAATATTCAAAATTTTTACACTCTTCTCATCTTGCAAGGAGAATATATTCAAATTCATTCGATATCCCTCACTCTCCTCACCCTTCCGACCTCTCAGTAAATTCAAAACTTCAATTAATTTAAAGAAAATGGATAATTCATCAATTTTCAATGAGATAAAAGTCTTGTTTTAAATGACTAATGCCTTAATAGTCTCTAAATGTCTTAAATTGAAACACAAAAAATGTCATCAATTTGCTTCCATGTATTTCCTGACATTATAAAAATGTTTTGTCTACCAAACGTCGTCACGAAGTTGATCGATATCACAAATTCTTGTGTCCAATGTCTTAAATGAAGACGTCTTCAATGTCTACAGCAACAAATGAACGAACTGTAGCCATCGACATCTTGATAATCATGAAATCTCATTACAGGAGCCCTCATAAATCCATAACGCCTAAATAAATATCCCCCTATTGCTCTCCCAACGGGTCGAATGGCAAAGAGAAGCTTTATCACCACAGGCACCCGCCTTTGCGTTTTAGCGCGATACCCCCTCAACATTTATGTTGTGTTTAATTGCGCGTCAAACTGTCCGTACTCTCTCTGGTACTGCGCTATCGTTTCGTTGAGGTCAAACACGGATATACCGTATATATCAAAGCCCAGCAGTTTTGACGTTGGCGTTACATGTGTATGATATACTATTGCACTGTGTAACGTGCAAATATTGTTCCATGGGTTAATATTTCAACACCTGGTGTTCACATTGACCGAGATACACATTATTTTCACGACGTGGGCATTTATCAGCGGATTACCAAACGTAGGTCGGGATTTGAAAATATAAATTGTTTGATGGATGACAGCGGGAATTTTCATCATCATTTGCGTTCATTTTTGGAAAAATTTACACTTAAGAACAGTGTCTGCAGGACTTTTTGATTTAAGACTTTAGATACAACACTTCGAATGTCTTAAAATAAGACCTTTTTTTAGTAAGCCATTTTCGTGTCTTTCAATACAAGTTTCCAAATTTAAGAATTTCATCATTACATTTGTCAATTGAATTGTGTGAGAAAATTTTGAAGAAAATGGTGAATAGTCAGCATCATTAAAATTACATTTTACACAGAATGATCATTTTTCAAATATTCGGTGTCTATAAATAAATAATATCGTCGACAGTCAATTCAATCATTTTGGGTCTATTTGGCTTTTAAGACACGTCTTAAGAATGGCAAAAAGTCGGTCTCAGTTTCAGAATTTCTTTTTTGACATACAAAAAATTGGAAATCTCAACTTGTCTTCAAAAAATGTCTTAAAGTACGTCTTAAAAGCACAGGTCTCTTAAATTTAAAACGGCTGTTAACTCAAAATATAATTTCCTAATTCCCATTTTTCCTCTGCAATAATTTCACGAAAATTCCCCTCTGGTATTTGTTAATGATCTGTTGCACGAGTTCTTATTTAAATCTTGTCGGAAGTCAGCTTAATCATTTTGGGTCTATTTGGCTTTTAAGACACGTCTTAAGAGTGGCAAAAAGTCGGTTTCAGTTTCAGAATTTCTTTTTTGACATACAAAAAATTGAAAATCTCAACTTGTCTTGAAAAAATGTCTTAAAGTACGTCTTAAAAGCACAGGTCTCTTAAATTTAAAACAGCTGATAACTCAAGATATAATTTCCTAATTCCCATTTTTCCTCTGCAATAATTTCACAAAAATTCCCCTCTGGTATTTGTTAATGATCTGTTGCAGGAGTTCTTATGTAAATCTCATCGGAATTCAATTCAATTATATTGGGTCCATTTGGCTTTTAAGACACGTCTTAAGAATGGCAAAAAGTCGGTCTCAGTTTCAGAATTTCTTTTTTGACATACAAAAAATTGAAAATCTCAACTTGTCTTCAAAAAATGTCTTAAAGTACGTCTTAAAAGCACAAGTCTCTTAAATTTAAAACAGCTGATAACTCAAGATATAATTTCCTAATTCCCATTTTTCCTCTGCAATAATTTCACGAAAATTCCCCTCTGGTATTTGTTAATGATCTGTTGCAGGAGTTCTTATGTAAATCTCATCGGAATTCAATTCAATTATATTGGGTCCATTTGGCTTTTAAGACACGTCTTAAGAATGGAAAAAATCGGTCTCAGTTTCAGAATTTCTCTTTCAATACACAAAAAATAAAAAAGCTCACAATTTTTCTCCTAAAAACGTCTTAAAAGCACAGGTCTCTTAAATTTAAGACGACGTCGGTATTTCTCGAGAGAAAGGTCCTAAAAATGGTCTTAATTTGAAAAANCTTTTAAGACACGTCTTAAGAATGGCAAAAAGTCGGTCTCAGTTTCAGAATTTCTTTTTTGACATACAAAAAATTGAAAATCTCAACTTGTCTTCAAAAAATGTCTTAAAGTACGTCTTAAAAGCACAGGTCTCTTAAATTTAAAACAGCTGATAACTCAAGATATAATTTCCTAATTCCCATTTTTCCTCTGCAATAATTTCACAAAAATTCCCCTCTGGTATTTGTTAATGATCTGTTGCAGGAGTTCTTATGTAAATCTCATCGGAATTCAATTCAATTATATTGGGTCCATTTGGCTTTTAAGACACGTCTTAAGAATGGAAAAAATCGGTCTCAGTTTCAGAATTTCTCTTTCAATACACAAAAAATAAAAAAGCTCACAATTTTTCTCCTAAAAACGTCTTAAAAGCACAGGTCTCTTAAATTTAAGACGACGTCGGTATTTCTCGAGAGAAAGGTCCTAAAAATGGTCTTAATTTGAAAAAAAATCGAGCTTCAAATAAGACCACGTCTTAAAATCCCCCGTCTTATGAAATACCTCGCAATCAACATATAATTTCCTAATTCCCCATTTTCCCGCTGAAATAATTTCACAAAAATTCCCCCTCCGGTATTCGTTAATAATCTGTTGCAGGTGTTTACCCACATGTCAATGGTCTTATAACGATCAAGCCAGTGTTTTGAAAGTGACGTATCACTTGAGCATATTAGATGTAAATAGACTTTCCAATGGTCCGCCTTGAGGTGGTGCGCGGTGACAAGAGGGTAGACCGCTGGATCCACTCACGATTGGTCTCGTTCGAGTAAACAGGAATTCACCAGTTGTGCCCATGTCGCATTAGTTCAACGTGAATGACCGATAACTAAGCGCTAATAACCGGAAATATTTTCCCTGAGTAGATTAAACTGTCAAGTGTTTGGCATTATCTGACGAATTAAAATTCCTAATATTCAAAAGTTGATATTGCCATATAGTATCTGGTATATTCACACAACACTCTAGAAGACAGGTGAAAACTTATTTTACCAAGAATAGTAATAGACGTGCGTATACACCGGGCATTGCCTGTTTTACCGCTACACACCGGGACAGTAGGAAAAATGTTAATTGAAACCAGTCCGGGAACTTTCGAATTTATCTGAGAGTAATCCAGGTATTTGTGAAGATATTTTTTTTATTTCCTTCCTATTCATGTCCAGTGAGCTTGACTGCTTGCGCTTCGTCGACGCACATCGGCTGATTTTTTAATTATTAATTGGGAAGTGGCAAATTGCCGGGTAAAATATCATCGGAGTTGGGGGGAGACGCTGTAGCAGTGATGCAAATGTTGTTTGTGTGGGGGACTAGGCGCATCGCTCGTGGGAATCCCACGGTTGGATCGGAAGCCATCTATCGGTTAATCACGAGATTTTTCTTATGAAAATGTTAGATGGAGTTAATTCAATCATTTTGGGCTTATTTGGCTTTTAAGACATGTCTTAAGAGTGGAAGAAAAAGTCCTAACTTCAGAAATTGTTTTTTTTTTCATGCGAAAAATGAAAAATCTCACAACTTTTCTCTAAAAAATGGATTGAAGTTCGTCTTAAAAGCACATGCCTCTTAAGACACGTCTAAAATTCGGAGTTTGACGAGCCTTAATTTAAGTCATCCATAATCGAAGACATTTATTTGAGAAATTCAAAGTTCAAGTTCAAAACAAAAAAAGCATTTTTCAACATTTAAATGTCTTAAAAGCACTTGTCTTTTGGGACTGGAAAGTCTTAAAAGCATGTGCCTCTGGACTCGAAAGCTTCGCAAGAATCTTAAAAACGCACATGTGAAATGCTTAAATAGTCGTGCAAGTCTTAAAATCACTGATATTTTGAGATTAACGAGTCTTAAAAGCTCATGCCTTAAAAGCTCCTGCGATCATTCACAAGTTTTGAAAGCTCTTATTAAAGGAATAGACAAAAGTTTTGAGTGTCTTAAAAGCTCGTATCATGCCAGGCTTAAGTCTTAAAAGCTCTTACTTTTAAATAAAAAAAATCATAAAAACACTTGTCTTTTAAGGCCTTTAAAAAATTCCAAATTATTCCCGACAACAAATGGGGCAAAATGGGTCGGTCGAATGTTTTCCAGATTTTTTTTTTGATTTTCAATATGAAATAAAGTCGCGTTCGAAGAACAAGTATGCGCGATGGCCCATATAAGGGCCGTCCTCATTAGTCTCGTAATTCTCCAAACGTCCGGCAAATGGCATCCTCCTTGAGTAGGACGCCAGCCATCCTAGTTCACATTAAACTGATATACATGTAATACACAGCCTCCCTGTCCATCCGTCTTTGTCTAATGCCAATGGGACAACACAGTGTGAGACGACTATCGATATCTCGGTCGTCCCACGTAAACGAGTCGTCCTGCCAAACGACTCGCAAACGTCAACGAGAAATTATACCGCATTAACTGGGGCAAGTACCGAGGGAGGTACATACTAAATGTGTGTACTTTTGCACGCAACCTCCGGGCTGATAAATAAATTCATTATGATTGATCACCTTTTCTCCTTATCCCTATTTATCATTGGTTGGTGATTATTTTTACGGGTGATCGGGGGGACAAATTTCTGCAGATTGCACGGTTCAATATTTTTCGGCTTTTTTGGGACAATTTTTGAAGATTTTTGTTCCATTGCTGTTTGAAAAAATAATGGACATTGTTAATTTCAGGTCAATTTTTCCATGGAATAAATGCAAACCGGAATGATTGAGGGAAATGTATTCTTGAATTGGCAATTAATTGTAAACTTCAAGTAATTTGGTACTGAATATTTATGTTTTGATTGGAAATACAAGTCCGTTGATAAATTCCAGTGGAATTGGAAATTTGATGATTTTTTAATTAAATTCAATGTCACGCGCTTGAAAATTACTAGTCAATTGTTTATGAAATTTCAATTTTCTCCAACATTGTTCTACCAAATTTTTATCGCATTATAGTGCCAGTGAAATTTCATCACATTTCGTCATTAGAAATTCAAAATTTTAGAATTAAATCAATGAAAATTGTGCATTTCAGTTCAATTATTCAACGAAAATTGACAAAAATCCGAGTAATTCTCGTAAATAAATTCTTTAAATTTCAACTACTTGAATATTCATGTTTGGATGGAGAATTCTTCTACTGCTCGCAAATTTGGAATCTCATTAAATTTTGAGTGAAATTTGAAATTTCATTTTCTTCCCCTAAATCGCATTTCACGAAACTTCAATCTTTCTCCCACAAAATGATACGAAATTCTATACGACGTGAGCTGTCTGTTTACAACATTCGTCATTTCACCTTAAAATAAATACATTTTTAACGTTTGCAAATAATTTTTTTCGTGAATTTCTCATCGCAAAAATATAAAGTCTCGAATTATAATTTTTAATTTTACATTTTCTCCCCCTGACAACCCCTAATTAGTCCTCAAGAATCAACGAAAAAAGCCAATCGTGACTGGGTGAAGTGTCGAGGGGGAGACAAGACGCCGAAGAGAGGGCGACCCCACGACAATGGGTCGGCGATGCCCAATCATAAAGAGGTTCGCTGTGTTCGCGGGTAACGCGTAATCTGAATAAAATATACGATTGAATCGATAGATAATGGACAATGCTCTTTTGATCGGCATAAAGGCGAGGAGAGGTGAGTACACACGACTCCCCACCCGTCAATTTTTCTCCTTTTCTTCTTTTCCTAGCCCCCCCTCCCCCCCCCTTCCCCACATTTCTCTACTACTGGGTCCTTCGGCATATCGGCATTCGACGGAGAGAAGCCTCTCCTCTCTCGCGTGCCCCTCTCATTCGTTTATACGCTCATTCCCCATCTCACTCACATTTTCCCCCGGCAACTCGACAAAGAGGCGCTCCTTCTATGCAAATTAAATGCTGTTTCCATAACCATTCGTCCGTTCCATTGAGTGAGGTTCGCCCGAGAGGCGAACGGGCTCTTTGTCATCAAGGTAAAGGGAACTTTCACAAGAGGGCCGCCTCCGTACATTTTTCTTTTTATTCTACTCATTCTGTGGATGTGTCTGGGCTTTTTTGTTCTCCGTGTATTGGCATCAATCAAGGGGCATTAGTATTATTCTCGGTAGCAGTGGCATTTGCGGGGGTTCAGGGATGGTTTCTGGGGAATTGAAGTTCATTTCATGAAAAAGGCGATGCTCTCTGATTTTTTGTTGCTAAATTCATTGTTCGATTTGGAAAAGTCATGTTTTATCGTAAACATTGGCATTATGGAAATTAAAAATTACGGAACTCACAATTCGCTCATACAGAAAATTTAAGTCACGGTATCGTCATTTCTCACAGGAGATTCAGATAAAAATTACGGAATGCTCTGAAAAATTCCGTGACAGGTAAAATTTTCTACAACCACATTTCGCTCAGAAATTACGTAAAAACACGTAATTTTTATTGAATATTTCTCTCCGTGCAATTATGAAATTTCCCAATTTCAGTTTCTTTGGAAATTCAATGAAATTTCAATTTTTTTAAGAACAAAACGACGAATTCTTTACGACTTTCCTGAATTTTCAATCAAAACATGAATTTTCAGGACCAAATTGCGCTGCTTTTTTATAAATATAATTTTAAATCAATGAATTAATTAATTCATTCAATTTTTAATCAATCAAAGAATGTATTCGTCTGAATTTTTTTGATTTTAATTCATTTCCGTGGAGTAATGCCCTAAAACTGACATTTTCCGTTAATTTTTCCCCTAAAATTTTCAATTTTAAATACCACTTCAATCGTCAAAATTTCAGTGGAGCTCTGAGCTAAAAATTCGCATGAAACCCCCAAAAATCTCAGCCAAATTTTTCAAAAGCGCTTTTACACGACGAGAATCCCCGAAATTCATGCGGAAATAAAACTTCTCACTGCAACTCGAATTTGATGATCTCCGATAACAACTCATGATATACGACACCACCTCCAAAAGCATCGGAATGTTCTCCGACACGTGAAAAATAACTCCTTAATTCCTTAAAAATTCAAAACCCGACAGTCTCATTGGCCGATGAATAAAGCACCGACGATTCCAGCGCATACTTTGACGACATTTTATACATTTGGATGGCTATCATCCCAGCTATAAGTGTTCCACTCATGCACGCCGTATACCGCGGTACAAAGAGCTGCCGCAGGGCGTTTGGGTAATGATGCAGCGCATTTACGTTAAGCACAGACGCCCGGTTGTGGCCTCCTGAAACAGAAGCGGGAGGCAGCATCAGGCATGCCGGAGCGCTACTCCTGTATTATATTACTGCCTCCTATCGGTTGTAGGGGGAGGGAGGGGGGGGGGGG
>NW_021680582.1:222616-234839 GCF_001412515.2 Diachasma alloeum
GGGGGGGGGGGGGGGGGGGGGCATCAAGACACGGAGTAGGCTGACCCGGTGTATGAGCGGGGCATTAAATATGCGAGGATATATATCAGTTTGTTTTATAAAATTTTCGATGATTGGGATAATAATTCAGACAAAAGGGTAAATGCGTGGTGCAACATTTCTTTACGACTCGGGGGACATTAATGTCGGGGTGGTAATGCGAGGCACTTGGGGGAAGAGTCGTAACAATATGGATGAGGAGTGCTAGTTAGCGGATAGGCGGTTGAGGCGGATGAGGAACTCAAGGTCCTGCCCACGTGTAGCTCACATGCAAATATTTTTTGCTGTTAATTTTTGTTGTGTTGTAGTGAAATTTCAGTGAATTTTGGTGATTCACGGGAAAATATACTTAAGGATGTTCTACACCCTTTCTGCCGAAATTCACGTTTTTTTAATTTTTGCGGCAAACTTATGATGGAATTGACGTGAAAAAATATGTTTTTGCGTTTTGTCATTATTTAATGACTGACGAAATTTTAAGGTGGTGCGAACAATTTCCTGCGTTTTCTCTAAACTTTTGAAAAGAATCACAAGACTGTAGAAAAAACGCATGAAAATTATCGCACCACTACGCAACTTCGTGAGCCATTAAAGAATGACAAACCACAAAATCGTTATATTTTTTCACGTCACTCCCATCGATAATTTGCCAGAAAAATGAAAACGTCAATTTTGGCTAAAAGGGTGTCGAACATCCTTAAGTTGAATATAAAATATACTTGAATCAAGTATATTATTCTTGAATCAAGAAAAAAAAATTTAACAGCGAATTAATATTAATTTTATTTTTTAACAGAAAATATTTTTTGCTGTTAATTTTTGTTGTGCTGTAGTTGTTGAAATTTCAGTGAATTTCGTGATTCACAGAAGAAAAAAAATACTTAAATTGAATATAAAATATACTTGAATCAAATATATCAAGTATATTTTATACTCAATTCAAGTATTTTTTTTTTCTGTGTTGAAAATTTAAATTTCAGGGAGAAATGAATGGATATGTAGATTTCAGAGCAATTACTCTATGAAAATTAATGGGAACCGGAAAAATTCAGGGGAATTTATTCTTGAAATTTGAATTTATTATAAATTATGCGTAATGTGGTGCTGAGTGTTAATGTTTTGAGCCAGAATTCCAGTAAGTCCGCATTTTTTCGTCTTCCTGATGTCCAAAAATGATGAATCCCAATGAATTATCAGTCCAAGTTGCAAAATTCATTAATTTTCCCCCCTAATTCGCCATGAATGTTAATTATCTGATAATTCCTATTGAACTTTCCATGAAATTTAAATTTTTCTCTAATAGTTAATGAATGAATAAATTAGAAAAATAATTATCAGAATTAAAATTAATTAACGAATGCATTAAAATAATTATAATCCTTCATTTGAATGAAGAATTTAATTTGATTTATTGTCATTATTACTCTGGTGTGGAATGAAGTTTAGTACTATTTATCCCTCAAATCACAAAAAAAATGATTGAAAGGCTGACCCTAGAATCGATGAAGCCCTCGTCCACGCATCCACCTTTTATCTCTCAGAAGCTGCATTGGAGCCCTCGAATAAAGCCCTCTGTACAAGCCACCCTGGCGCAAACCCATCCCCGCCCGCCCCCACCTCTCAGCATACCCAACACCTTCACGACGTACGTACACGGAATACCAAAAACGGCAATCTCTCCTAATGGGTCTCTCAGAGAGCCTCGGCCCTCCCGTGTTTCCAAGCTCCCAGTAATGAATGCAGGATCGCCACGTTGTAACGCGTAAAGATACAAAAGAGGGAGTTGGCACTGTAAAGGAGACAAAAGAAATCGAACAAGGGATTAAAGAAGAGAATAAATTGATATTGAAGCCGGTGGAAACGATTCGTCGGTCAAAAGTTTTGGGATGAGTCATTCAGTGATAAATTTGAGGCTCTTAAACCAGAATTTTCAATTCACGGAGAGAAATATTCCGTAAAAATTACGGAACTCACAACTCGCTCGTCGATTACGGAATCGACTCAGAAAATTTGAGGTACGGTATCGTAATACTTCACAGGAGATTCAGATAAAAATTACTGAACGCGCAGAAAAAATTCCGTGACAGTTCCGTAAAATTTCCTGCAACCATTTTTATTGAATATTTCTCTCCGTGAATCGCAACATGAATTTTCAGTACCGAATTACTCTGACTTCAATCAATCAAAAATTCAAGAATCCATTTACCTGAATTTTCCCAATTTCTATTAATTTTTTACAAATAATTCCACTCAACGTTGTAACACGGAAAAATACAAGAAGAGAATAAATTGATATTGACGATAATAAAAAGGATTCATCGGTCAAAAGTTCTGGGATGACTCACCCACCGATAAAGTTGAGGCTCTATTTCCCTTTTAAGTTGCCAACTCTTTTTGTATACTCTGTCAAATTGTCCCGTCGGGGGATCGATGGGGGCGGGGGGTTAAATTAACATTATTGTTGTGACAAAGATGGGGAAAGAGCAGTGGACCACCGGCGTATACATGAAGAGACGGGGGGACGCACCATGTGGAAGCTTGAGCGTACGAGACAGAGGGCGTACGACGCAATCCTTGGGTAAACAATTCCACTTGATGATCGGCCTCGTTTGATGTTGCCTGATTACCCATCGTAAACAATCGTTGATTCAGGGAAAAATATACGGCGACGTTTGTCCTCTCGTAGGTTAGGTTTTTTTTGCCCTTTGGGCTTTGATTGGAAAATACGACTCTGTTATTAACGTCATTTCGGGTCTTTGGGGCTCAATACACTTGAGTTCCAATCACTTAAGTATGTGTGGCGATGAGGAGAGTGGGGGAGAGGTATTTATGAATTGAAAGGAGAATTGGGGAAATTATCGGGATTTTTTTGGGGGGAAAGTTAATTTTTTGTACTGGGGATGAGGGAAAATATTCAATATTAGATCATGTTTTTGGCATGACTATAAAATTCATTAACTATTATTCATTAATTATTAATTATCCATTAATTATTATTCTTTTGTTATTGATGCATGAACTATTTCGTGTGGAAAATCTCGTTGAATTGTATTTGCCAATTTGTTGTGTCCTAAATTGATATATTAACAATTTATCTTGCATTAAGACAAACGTATAGGAGGAAATTGTAATTTGATAGAGAATTTAATGGTACAAATTTTTGGGAGAGCGACATTGAATTTGGTTTATGGGGAAAATTATGAAATTTCAAATTTCACTGAAGATTCAATGGAATTTAATATTTTAAGCAGCAGAAAGAGGGGAATTCCTCAATTTATTTGCATTTTCAATCAGAATATGAATATTTAGTATCAAATTAGGCCGAAGTTTTGTGATTATTATCAATTTTTGAATTCCAGTGGATTTGTCAGACGACGAAAATCCCCAAGAATTGCTTTAAAAATTCCTGCCAAAATTGTCAACAGTGACAATGAAAGCATCTCTCCAATCAAAACCCTCGACCTACGACACCCCCATTCTTCCACAGCGATTCCGTAATCCCAAATCCCCCGCAATCCCAAATCCCCTCGATTTATCCTCCCACCCACAAACCCCCTAAAAAAACCACAAAATTTTCTGTTTATTTATCCTCCCAAGTACAGTTTCATTCAAACTCCCGGAAAGCGCCTGCACGATGTTTGTACGCTGTTTCCTCGTTTGATGGGGCAAAACTACGTCGCTAACTGTGACTGATTTGACGGTGTGACACTGGAAGTACAGCCCCACAGGGCGAGGGAAGGGGGGCCTTCACCGGGAGAAGAGTAGCCGAGTAGTCCTGCCAACTCTAGAACAAAGTTAGTTGATGAGTCTGTGGGTGGCTCTCTCTGTCGAGAGTTGCGCGCCCGTGGAGGTGGAAAAGACCTTCCCTCGCCCTCCCCACTGCCCCCCAAAATGTATATACCAAATACTACGGAGTTCATATATATCTATATAATTTAACCGGGCGTTCTTGGTATCCTTCGCCCAATAAGCCACCCCTCCCGGTACTCCTTCAAACCGCTCCCTTAGCGAGTTACCTCTTCGTTACCGTCTCTTTAGTATCACATGAACCAATAAACATCTTCTTTGATGTTGCGATGGGGGCGAGGGGGTGGGAGAGAGGCATTAATTAGTAAACGACAAAATTGTATTTAAACAATGGAGGGAAAGCACTCATAAATTTCTTGGCGACCTTTGACGCAGAGTTGTTCATTGATTTTTTATGGTGTCTCATTTGGTGCGTCAAGAGGGCCAATGATTTTTTTCATTGATAGGTTTGGTCAATTGAGAGAAATAAATGCCTTAAATTTGGTGATTTGCAGTTCAAGGCGTTATGAAAATATTTTGTTTATTAAACGTCTTGTTTTTAGATGAAAAACTTCTTATTTCGAGTCATTTGCAATTTCAGGGACAGATTTTTGTGTCTAATGTATTAAATTAAGATATTAAGACATGCACTCTCACGATGTCTCGTTTGTTTTTCCAAATTCTTCCTCCCAGCCTCATCATCTTTTGCGACCCACTCAATAAATTTAGATCTTCAATGAATTATAAGAAAATGGATTAATCACCAAAAGCGGCTTATGACCCCATGTCTCAATGGGATTAATGTCACATCGTACTGCCGCAAAATGTCTTAAATTTGGTGACTTGCATTTCAAGACATGACGAAAATGTCTTGTCTACCAAACTTGCTGTTTTTAAACGGACGAAACATCTTATTTTAAGACCCTAGAAATTTTCGTGCATTCAGCAGGCCCAAGTTCATATTCTTAAACCCGACAAATGACTTCAATGTCACCACAAGTTTCCCAACATTGCCCATTGCCGTCCCATATTGCCCCTGAATCATCCCACCACCTTCAAAATCCACCCGACATTCCCTTCTTCACCCAATTCATCTAAATAGCTGCCACATCGGAAGACCTCACAACCCCGAAATCTCTCATCGACGGATAGATACGCGCATCCGGCACAGCGCAGTCTAGTTACCACCAATGCCTGATTGCAAACATGCCACGTCTATTTATATAGCTTAACCGATGCGAAACACAGGCGGTATATCCCTCTAAAGGATTACCCGCCTATACAACGGGGGTAGGACGAATACACCCATGACAGAGGGAAAAACAGACCAAGTCCACAGCGAGAGGGAGAGAGACTGCTATTCGAGTGGGAGGAGAGCGCGACCGCGTCCGATTCATTTGTATCTGTCGTGGGATAAGGGTGGAGGCAGCTCAAAATCAATCAAAAGCGTCCAGCATGGGTAGGCAGATTCACGGGTATTAATCGCGGCTACACTTTGCCTCCATATACACCCACTATTTCAATCCTTTGGCATTTCCCCCTCCTCTCCATCAACCGCCACCTACCGATTTTCAATGGGCATTAGTGTATATGTTATATCATTCGAAATATTGATTTATCATCTAGTCGTGTACACATTGATTTCCCTGATGAAACTGGCGGGTCGCATCCAGCTGATGTGCCAGACCCGGCAGACGAATTTTTGAGGTTATAATTCCAAAAGTTGGTAACAGCTCAGTCGAATCCGCTTGCGTCAACAGGGATATTAATTAGTTGAAATCTTTGGCAGTTTGCCAAACCCAAGATAGTTTCCCTCACGTAATGGGAACCCTTGGAATCACAGTCCATAGTCTCAAACTCGGAGTCATTTAGACGTTCGATCGAGTGAAGACGCGTGAGTTGAATCAGCACGGGAAACATAACCTCGGCGTGTAATCAACCTGTGTGTGTTTCTGTACTCCATATTCAGGGTATTTATTCATGAACGGATACGTAAGATTCACAGCGAAACCCACTCTCGCGAGGCTCTCTTGTGTATCTTGGCCCCCGCCGATATCCTATCCTTCCCACACCGCGCGCCAGGAATATTTAGTCAGATGAGGAGACTCGAACAAACGCCTCTAAGGCTTTCTATTAAGCTGACTCTTTGATGTGAGTTAACGTGCAAGCGCTTTGGCAGGATCTACCATCTCTTTCGCCCCTTCTGCCCCGGGATTTCTACAAGTTTATAACTTTGACTATAACTTTAGTAGAAAGTGTTGGGTCTGCGATTGAGACGAATTCGGCCCCTTTTTTCAGGTTTCGAAGAAAATTGATTTCTAAGAAATTCAAAATTTCAGTCGTCATGAAATTGTCTTATAAGTCACACTCTTGTGTCCAATGTCCTAAATTAAGACGTCTTAGACTTCTTCACCATTCGGAAAAGACTCTGATGACTCAGTTTCTGTGGATAATCTGGGAAGATATCTGGCATACACATTTCCCAGCCTATAGGTACTAAAATCATCCAGTGATCCACCAAAGTCGAGGATAAACAACAGTCCGGGGTCCAGAGCCCGCGACGCCCCGCTATTTAACATTATTTAGTTAGCTTTGTGAGGGTTTAAACAGTGATGCCCACTTTTTCCTCATCTCCTTCATCGCTTTGGACTTCTTGACTCTGTCTCACTCGGCATCCTCTCGAGCATGGTGTGTTACCACCTACTAGTAGACACTTTGATGTATGCTTGGTCCGCACTGCGCGCTGCCTCGGACTACCCTGTGTATACATGAAATTCAATGTTTGTTTTCTAGGTGCCGACCATGTCTGGATTCATCTTCTCTACGATTTGGTGGGTTTAGGGGCGATAAACATAAGCCGATGCGTTTATGGGATAAATTCATGAAAGAATCGGAAGGGATTGCTGGGGCAACAAGAAAGGGACAACTTTTATGATCCTGGTCACCAAAAAAGTAACAGCTATTGTAGAAGAAACGAAACCATTAACTTTTCTGAATCATTCGTGGAGACTGCAAAGCACCTGATTATTTCGCCCAAAAACTTCGGAGTATCGTCTAATCTTTCCCAAATGTTGAGAATCATCATTGAAATATCAGCAGGTGCTTTATTAAGTAGTCAACAAAGGTTCCTAAGCATATGCTGAAGTCCGCCAGACATCTTATCACATATTCCTCATGCCCAAATGAGGAGGTATGTGAAAGGAGGTTGTCATGACATTTTATGAGATAAATTGTCACTAGAATCAAAAGGGATTGCTGAGGAAGCAGGACAGGGATAATTCCTACGATCCTCATCATTAAAAGACTAGCAGCTACAGTAGAAGACCCGAAACAAAGTCAACTCATCCAAAAAGCGAGGCTTTCTAAGCACATGATTAAGTTCGCCAGCAATCTTATCACATATCCTTCATAATTTGCAAAGAAGGGGCATATCATTTGCCAAAAGTACAGATATATTACAAAGACAGCAAACAATGCTCCAAAAGAAAGCTGATTCCTTCCCAAAAAAAGCAAGCGCTCGCCAAATCGAATCGTCTCACAAAAAGAAGACCCCTAACAGTGTGTTTATCACAAATAGGGATATCGTATTATTTCGTTCTCCCATCCAATTTGAATTGAATTGTTTATTGGCTTCCACTGCAGCATCCAACCAATTGAATCACATATACCATCCTTAAGCAATAAAGTTGCTGAAGGTCGATTTACAGTAATAGAGGGAAGAACGACAACCAGTGGGGCCCCCATCGTATCATGACGGGTACATTCATATGAGGATGATACAAACTCTCGTTCAGTGCTAACTGCCTTTGGGGCAATGTAACTGCCCAGCCACAAAGCCCATTTCACTCGACCACAATACGCACTGGCCAACACGTACGTTTCATCCTTGGACGCATCCAATATGCTTGGTTATATGCAACCTCTTCCACCAGGAAATTCCTGCAGGTAACCGCACTTATTAAGACGTCGTTGTCCGATGGAATTTTCTCGCGGTTTTTATTCTTATTATGCGCGCATGATGATTTACTAAAAAATGGGGGAGATTGGTAGATCCAATTACGGAAACTATTGGAGCATGTTGTCTACGTCAGCATTCATGGGTTCACTGTGAAGACGTCTTAAGTTACGACATTAAACACAAAAATGTGTCTCATTAACTAACTTTGCGATGACTGAGATTTCAAATGTCATAAACGAAGCGTTTGATAGACAAGACATGTCTAAAATGCATTCCTCAATGTCTCAGTGAGAGAAGTCTTTCAATTTTAGACACTAATTTTTTCTAATCCATGAATTTATAAATTGTTTCGGGTCTTCCGGTGCATGTGATTCACCAAAAATCGGTAAATGCAGTTCACAAGCACCGACATCTTTTAATTTACACCGTGAGCGTATCAATCAATCCGCGCTTCTTTGCGAGACTCCGAAACCGCCAGCGGATTGTTCCCATACGCCTAAAATTAACACCACAGAGGGAGGATGGGTCTTGTGGTTTTGCCACACTTCAAAGCATATCCGAGAAGGAAGTCATAACATTCGACTCTTAATAAATATTCTCAAGCAGGATACGGCTCTTAATGCGCTTGAGGCTGGGGAATGTCTGTATACCGATGGCAAACAGGAAAAATCAGCAATTATGCCGATGGAGGTTTTTCGATTTCAAACAGGGGGACAACTTACCTAATATGTGCTGGTGACATCTCGGTGGCTTAAAATGGCACGCGAACGAGGGTTTAGAAAACGTTGTTGGCATGGTCAAGTGGTGAATTCGAGCCAATCTAGGAAATGGATATCTTGTATTCCTCATTTAATAGATTAATCGGGTTGACAACATTCCAATTATAAATCAGCATAATGGGGATTGCAAAAGGGGACTTATAGACTGCTTAATTTAAGACGTGTCGCCGATGCGATTCACTGTAAGATCTAGTGTCCAGGTGTCTTAATTTAAGACATTCGGCACAAAAATATGTCTTATAGATCCACTTGGTGATGACTTTTCATTCATTTCTTTCCAATTCATCAAAGTTTTGAATTTATTGAGAGAATTGGAAAACCGTTAACATTTTTTATCACAAAAATTCGTTCACCCTCATTTCCTTAACTTCCTTCGAATCCCGCTCCACGACCACTATTTGTAATTCGACCAGAATTGTCAATGCAAAAATGATTGAATCAATTTGAGACCCTAAAAATGCCCTAAATTTGGGGACTCAGCCGTCTTTAAATAGTGGATAAAAGTCCCTACTTCAGGCGCTAGCTCGCCCAGTGTTGCCACCCCATAAAAATTCCCCAACGGGTCTTCCGCATTCGCGCGCCAAATTCAAACTCGCCTAAACTCTGCGCCACGCCAGCGCAATAAAAGTGGCTGCGGAGGCCCGAAGAAAAACTTTACACATGATAAAGCAGCCAAACCGGCGGGCTCGGGCCAAACAGCGGCCAGGGGACAGGTACATAACCCCCATTCCCCAAAAAAATGGTGTATACAGAACAACAGAGATACAAGCGATTTTACCTCTAACGTCTCCCCGTGAATCTTCGGTATGATGCCTCCGAGGGAACGCATATCTTGACTTGTTTTCACGTACATATACAACAGGCCAGCACGCAAGAAACCCCACGAGATGCCCACGGAGATCTGCGGCCGATTGGCCGCGTGTGCGTGACGCGCCATGGAAAAACAGCTTTACATCATGCTACGGTTACACACAGGAAACCTCGAGTCAAGTGAGGAGGGGTTGGAGGTAGATACAGGGACAGGGTTGCTCAAACAATTATCTCTAATGGCGCACGATACTATAAATCGACATGTGTGTGCATGGAGGCATATAAGAGGAGAAGCCAACCCGATGAAATCGGTCTCTCGACGCTTCTCCCTCCTCGTCCCTCCTCTTAGTCTTGTGGGTTTATGTACAAACCGCGGTTATAACCCGACGAAGAAAATTGAAACACGCGTGGTGTGCCCCTCTCACTGTTGTTGATACCTGGGATATGAGAGGTACTTGTAACTGAAGTTGAAAAGACTCGCGGAATCTACCGGTTGTGTAAGCTGCGGCACCTGACTGCAATTCCAATACAATTCAACTGTAGACGCTGCACTGAGGCCAATGGACAACTGTCCCGGACGGATTGATCTGTTGATCAAAGTTAAATTGACCGCTAATTTTTAATTAATGAAAAAGGGGGTGTGGTATCATCGCCGGGGGATTTGGGGGGACGTAATGGCGAGGCAGGTTTTTAGATGGTGGAATTAGTGGACAATGAGACTGAGGGATGCTGTAGTGAAATACTCATGGTTCCTGAATTTTTATGTAATTTATCTTGAAAGTATTCGATTATGTGATTCGATTATAATAAAGTGTGCGATTATAATTGGAAAAAATGGGTGAATTATTTTTGGTCAACATTCTATTTCGCCAAGGAATAAGAATATTCTAAGTTTAGCCTAGTTTATCAACAAAAAATGTCTGTTTTAATAATAGAATAAATTAAAAAATAGATGAATAAATATCGTGATTTTTAATTAAGTGGAAAATATCATAGAAAAATTCGAATATTCGAAATTCAAAAAATGTTGGACCCTTAGTTGTGAACAATAAATTTATATGCACATTAAGAATAACGTTTTAAAAGACGAAAACAAAACATGAAAAATGTCGACAGTGGATAGATTTTTCCGAAGATTTTAATTTCCACATTTGGAAAATGGGACCGATTTTACTGTTGGATGCATTCAATTTTATAAACCCTACGACCTGAATTTTTCATCCTGAAAATGTTTACAGATCATTCCTCAATTTTTTTCTCAAATCCAAACAATAAAATCGGACATTAACGCCTTTTTAATGAATAATAAATCCGTAATGATAAAAAGTAATACTCTTAAATCACTAGCTAATCATGCGTCCCCTTCCCCAATTCGTCGAAAATATTTTCCTCATCGTAACTGTTAGAATTGTTATTCACATCATTTGTATCAACTCATCTTGAGTTTTGTTTAGTCCTATCGTTATTTAATTACGGAACTTGTTCATTAAGTCGATTATATCGAAGAATTCTCGTCTTTTTCAGTGAAATTTAATCATTTTCCCCCCTACTCAATTAATTAAACCTTTCTCCGTAACTTCTCAATGAAAAACAATTCACCAAGCACCCCGCGCCCTGCCCACCAGATCAAAGCGAAGCCCACCGCAATTTTTTAATTAACAAAAACCCCCGAGATCTGATATGTCACCAGTCGATCCAACTCCATTCATAACACCCAGTATTTTATCATCAACGACCAACCAGGAACCAATTCCGTGGTGTACCACAGCGGTTGAGCCACTTATCAACCTAACGAAATTAATGAAAAACTCTCTAAGAGTGAAAGGAAATTAGATATTCTATCTGTTGTCAGGTGTCGCATGATTAACAACGGAGCATGCAATCCACTCAAGCGTGTGATGCCCAGCGCCAAGTGCACGGTACCGGTGCGCGGGCGGTATACAATTCCCAGCCGCAGCCGATGAGTACTACCGATAACTCGTTGTCCCGAGATAGGACCCCGGGTATTGGTGACAAATGATGCTGCCCCATGCCGTATACCGTTCATCCGCGACTTGTTGGCAACTTCATTTGTGATGATTTCCCACACACACACACACACACACACACGCCCACAGACGCGACATTTCGCCGATAGACGCACGGCACACACACACACCCCAGCTATATCTCACACCAAGTCGATTATTTATTTCTCCGAGCGAGAAACAATTTTAATCTCGGTATTCATGCGCCACCATTGCACACCACCGGCGCACACGCTCATTCATCACGATTATTTATTAAAGGTCTCAACGCGCGACAAGTCTTGTAAGGGCCCTATTCACTCTTTAACGCCACGTGAAATCCGCATGTCCTTTCTTGGATGTTATAAAATAACGCTACAAATATAATGCATTAAAAAAATCAGATGCGGAGAGAAGAGAAAAACGCCGAGGGCGGGGGTAAAAAAGGCGAAAATTCTTCCGCATGAATGCCAACTAAGGCGCCAGACAGCATCACGCGGAATGCCGGAGACGCCGAGTGCATCAGTTTTGTAAGTCCTCTAACAATTATCCGTGTTATACCAACCACACATGCGGACATTTGTTTCCGTATTTTCAAGACCAATGGAGGAGTCTCTCTCTATATACCTGTCCGAGCGATGAATCACACCGCGTGTAACGCGTACATGGCGCTGGCATTGTAATGCGCGGTGTAAAAACAAGCCGGTCCGCGAGGAGGTGGAAAAGACGGTGAAAAATCGGGGGAAGGGGATGCGGGGAAAAACGAACAAACATGGACGGTTACACGAATGTTATACACACATGGGTAAAATCCAGTAACGTATACGTACGGCGGATTGAGGGGG